>NW_022196891.1:64468121-64486039 GCF_008632895.1 Mastomys coucha
CAGTAAGGGAAAAAGGTCAAGTAACATATAAAGGCAGGCCTATCAGAATTACAGCAGACTTCTCACTATGAAACTAATGATCCTGATGAGATCACTAGTGAGACTATGAAAGCTAGAATATCCTGGGCAGATGTCATACAGACCCTAAGAGAACACAAATGCCAGCTCAGGCTACTATACTCAGCAAAACTCTCAATTACCATAGTTGGAGAAAACAAAATATTCCTTGACAAAACCAAATTTACAAAATATCTTTCCACAAATCCAGCCCTACAAAGGATAATAGATGGAAAACATCAACATAAGGAGCAAAACTACACCCTAGAAGAAGCAAGAAAGTAATCTTTCAACAAACCCACACAAACCCAATTCCACCTCTTACAACAAAAACAACAGGAAGTAACAATTAGTTTTTCTTAATATCTTAATATGAAAATTAATATTATTAATATATATTAATTGATTGAAATCCAAAAATATAAGGAATTAGAAATTTGTTGATTGTCATCCAATGGTCTCTAATTTGGTAATTGGAGAAATAGGTCCAATATTGTACAATCCATATCCACTTTCAGCTTGTTTGTTCATGACAGTGTCTTACTGTGTACAACATAAGGGTCTTGAAATCTTGCTTCCCCTATCTCAGCCTCTCTATTAGTAGTATTGTTTATTTCATGTTTTTATACTATACTATGGTTCTCAGAACAGCTTATATATTTCAAAAGTATTTATATACCCAAAAGAAACATAGACAATTAAATTGGGAAGGGGCTTGTAAGAGAACAACAAAGAGTGAGACTGAATGCTTTGCTTGAGGTTTGTAACTCTTGTATCAAGTTTGAAGAAGAGGACTTTACAAGTTACTCTTTCTCTGAGTTGAATACTTTTCCAAATTATCACAGCCAATGAACCAGATTCTTATCCTCACTTAATGTCTGTGCCACCCTCCAAGCAGAACCATTCTGTTCATTGAAACAGTTGGTAAATGACTTTATGGATAGACCATCTTAATACACACACCATTTCTTAAATGAATGTAACCTGTTCTCTGTGGACTGAGAATAAAGTCACTCACTCAAGTCAAATAGCTTTGACCATAGCAGGAAGTTTGTATCCAAAAATCATGCCTACAATTCATTCCTTGGTACAGAAGAACTGTCAACTCTCAGCTTAGCTACGATGGAGGTAAATCCTTTGGTGATGTGAGGGTCATTGAAGCACAGCCTTATTACAATGAAATCCAATGTCTAAAAATTGTTCTTATTTTGGGCTTGTATCACAGTAAGAGCCAAGATTTTAAACTCTACTAAATACAAAACAAACAAACAAAAAGACTTTATATATTTATGTTCATTTAAGAAAATACTAGTAGTGATGTATTATTTTGAAATATACAGTTAATATGTTTGGAGTTATTTAAAATTTAAATTGAGAAAAATGTATATATTTTCAGTATTGCTGTAGACAAGCATCTACATAAGATTGTTAAATTGATTGTTGTTTTATATCAAACAACTTTTATAATACTCATTTTTATTGTTATAATATTTTATAAATTTTAAAGAATATGACAAAAAAAAGATAGTGTAGGTATTGAAGAGGGTCTCTGGGAGGAGTTGGGGTACAAAAGGGAAAGAAGAATGTGATTGCAAATTCGATCATCAATAGGAGGAGAGGACGTCAGCCCTGTGAAGGTTCTGTGCCCCAGTGTAGGGGAATGTCAGGGCTAAGAAGTGGGAGAGGGTGGGGTGGCAGGCATGGGGAGGGGGGAGGCAACAGGGGTTTGTTCTTGTTGTTTTTGTTTGTTTGTTTGTTTGTTTGTTTTTTAGAGGGGAAACTGGGAAAGGAGAAATTTACATGTAAATAAAGAAAATATCTAAAAAAAAAAAGAATGTGATGCAATTAAATTGAAATCATGTAACTTTTCTCATCATAATGCAATAAAAGTTAAAAAAAATAGTAAGGTAATAAAATGGTCAAAAAAAAGAAACACTATCTTGAAAAACAAATATACAAATGACTAAGAAAATATGTTATTTTTTTTAAAATGCTGTATCATTCGACTGTAAAACACAGAGCCAGGAGAATCAGCACTTCAATGTCATAATCATAATACACTGGAGACCAGCATGGGACATATGAAATCTTCCTTTAAAATCATGTTACCTTGCCCTGCCCTATTGCTAATGAACTTGTATCAGTTACAACAGCTACAGAGAGGCCTCCATTTCCTCTGCTAAGCCTGATCGTAATACTATGATCTGGAATCTTGTTGATCATCGTGGTGAAGACTTAGAAACCTGACTTTTTCTAGGGAGCACACATCATTGTGGCCCCTTCACTTCCTGTGATTCCTTCAAGTTTTCAGTAGCCTCTCTGGGATCGCATCAACAGTAGTTGCTCCCAGCACCCTTGCCCGGAATCCATCCGGATTTGAAGTCATGTACACCTCTCTGCACTGCTGCCTCCCATCCCTTAGATTTCAGTCCCCTCTTAATCATGTTTGTGGTACCCTTTCCAATTTTAAGGTCGTTGTGTTTGATCGAGAACACAGAGGCAAACCTGATCTGCCCTTGCTGGTGCTCTTAACAGTTATCGCATCTGCCCCTAGCACTCTCCCCATCACTGAATCCTCAGCAACTTCTCTCAAAAATAACCACAACCCTAATTTCTTTCTTCCTTTTTGACTCAAAACAATTCTTTTTTTTTTTAAGGCTTATTTATTCATTATATGAAAGTACACTGTAGCTGTCTTCAGACACCCCAGAAGAGGACATCAGATCTCGTTATGGATGGTTGTGAGCCACCATGTGGTTGCTGGGATTTGAACTTGGGACCTTTGGAAGAGCAGTCAGTGAGCCATCTCTCCAGCCCCTCAAAACAATTCTTGCAAGCTGCAGCTCACCTGGGATTTACACGTTCTGATAGCATTGTGTGCATCTGTGCCTCTTAGCTTTCCTTGATGATCAGGTTGTCTTTACAGCTCTTACTTGTGGCCTTTAAACATCTAAACTATAGGCCATCAGGATAGTGCTTGCCGAGCATGTACAAAGCCCTCAGTTCGATCCCCAACAACCCCTAAACCAACAATGGCAGCACATACCTGGAATTGCAGCATTTGTGAAGAGGAGGCAAGAGGATCCAGGAATTTAAAGTCACCTTGGCTACACAGAGAGCTGGAGGCTAATCTGGACTACAGGAGACCCTGATTAAACAAACAAATAAGTTTCTGGATTAGTTTAGTTTCCATTGCTGTGACAAAACACTAATGAAAAGCAATTTGGAGAGAAAAGGTAGTACTTGGCTTATGGGTTTCATCCCATAGTTGTGGGATACCAAGACAGGAACCTAACAACAGTAACTAAAGCAGATCACCAAGGCATGCTGCTTCCTGGTCTGCTCCCCATGGCTTGCTCGACTATCTTTCTTATACAACCCAGGGCTACCTGCTCAGGGGCGGTACCACCCACAGAGGACTGGGATTTTCCACATCAACCATTGATTATAAAAATGCCCCCTGTGGCATTCACATGGGACAATTTGATGGAGGCAGTCCCTCAGGTGAGGTTCTCTCTGCCCAAGTTGTATCAAGTTGACAAAAACTTAGCAGAACACCAAATAATTGAATAAATGAACTTTCTAAGTCCACCTAGAACCCCTCTGTGTGGTCAGCTAGCATCCATGAGCATCTCCTGCCTCCATCTCGCTCTTCCTCATCCAGGTTCTTCCAGCTCAATCTTTCTCAGAGACTCTCCTGCCAAATCATTCTGTTAAAATGTCAGCACTGCCTTATTTCTTTTCTACATTGCTGGGTGTACATCTACTGCTATGTGTATTCTTTTTTGTCATCTCTCCCTACTTCCCTGCCTTATTAACTGAACCCCTCCACTATACATTTTGTTTCTGCTTTTGTTTTTATTACCAGACTCTTTGTTCATAGTTACAAACCTGATTGTTCGACTGTCTTTTCTCTTCATCCTTGAATACCCATTTAAAGCCACCTCAACCAGATGGTTACCATAAAGACTAGTTGACTTTAACAAATAAACCTATTTCCTCATAGTTCAAGATATTAGAAGTCCAAGACTGAAGTCCTGGTGATCTTCTTAATTCCCTGATAATCATTTTTTATGGTTACAGGGCTCAAGTCCTAAACTGACTCTTGCTAGTTAAATGGCCTCAATATTTGAATATTTCTGAGCTCCACTTTCTTTCTAAGTCATCTGGACATAATTAGTATTTTGTAGATTTGGTATAGAGACTAAATAAGAATAAGCAAAAAAAAACCAGCCAAAAAAAAAAAACAAAGAATAAGCAAAGCCAGCTGTGTTGGTGCACTCCTGTAAATTTAGCACTTGAGAGGTGGAAGCAGGAGAATCAGGAATTCAAGGTCACCCTTGCTGACAGAGCAAATTCAAGGTCAGCCCAGACTCCATAAGACTGTATCAAAAAACCTAAAACATAAAAATAAATAAAGAAATCTATAAAGTAGGTGGCATGTGTGCATGCACATGCATTCATGTGCACATGGACACATTTACATATGTGTCAGTAAGCTGGTAGCTTCTATTATTCTTCACAGTGCCTAACAGGGAGCATAGCACGGAGTAGGTGCTCGATACGCTTTCTCGTTCTTTGATTCGTGATGTGTTTGAGTCAACAAGCCTATGTCAGGCATCCTGTCCCCAAAGACCCAGCAGAGACACATGCATAGAGGAGAAGCCCCTCCCCCTAGCTTGGCAACACTAATGAGACTTGACCAGCATTGACAGTTTAGAACAGAGAGTAGGGAATGATGAGGGGCAGGGAGGTTCCCACTAGTCACTAGCCCATGTTGGGGACCAAGAAGTCCCCAAGTGGTCATCTCTTCACCCTTCCCTCACAACAGAATGGTTCAGTTGAGAAACTTGACTAACAAATGCCCAGAAGGAGGGTTATTAGGGAAGGCGTGTGGGTGAATGTATTTTCCATCACCAGGAGCATTGGAGTCTCCACTGAACCATCATTTCTCCAGCACAGGAGCCTTGCATCTAACTTAGGGACAGAAAGGACTTTTAGCTCTCGGGCTGAAAGGAAAGCTTGGTGAGCCCCATGTGTTGTCCTCTTCCTACACAGGGGCCACGTTGGGAGCCTATATTTCATTGTTTCCTCCAATTTATGGGACAAGCTTTGGCCCTAAAATCAGTGAGAGTGAGAAATGTCTCCATAGAGAAATATGTGGTTTGAATCCAACTGTTGAAACGTGAAGATTTGTGGGTAATTAGCTCATTTGCTCTGGGGCTTGGACTGGAAATGTCCAGGATTAAAGATCAGCTTTCACTATTTGTCCAGGGGCACCAATTCCCTCTCCCAAGTCCTAGTGAATTTAATGTCTATATTTTAGTAAATCACTACCTGCTCCTCAGAGCCTCTCCCGTGTCATTTGACACCTATGAATATTTCAAAGGAGAAGCGGTCATAAAAATTGTACCTGCATTCTCCATTTATCCCTAGTCTTTTTTTTTTTTTTTTAACTCCTAAATACTTGCTCAAATGATAATCTGCATTGACTGAGAATCTATCAACTCAGGCATTGTTTTAAGAAATTTACAAGCATTAGCATTGATCCTCATAACAATCCTCTGAGATTTATATCATCAATAACCATTTTTAACAGATGAGGAAACTAAGAGACAGGAAGCTAAGTAACTTGTCCAAGCTTATAGGATAGAGAGACCCAGAATTTGAGCACAGACTAGGTAGTCTACATTCCTACCAGCACATCACGTACCCCTGGTCTAGTTCTGCACTATTGTACCTTGGTGCTTCTGATTTACACTGCTCGCTCTCTCTCTCGCTCTCGCTCTCTCTCTCTCTCGCTCTCTCTCTCTCTCTCTCTCTCTCTTGCTCTCTCTCTCTCTCACTCTCTCTCTCTCTCTCTCTCTCTCTCTCTCTCTCTCACTCTCTCTCACTCTCTCTCTCACTCTCTCTCTCTCTCTCACTCTCTCTCTCGCTCTCTCTCTCTCTCTCTCCTCTTCTCATTTCTGATTTATCATTTAGAAAGCTATTCCTTGAATTGTCAAGATGCTTCTTCACCAGATAATGATGCTTGCTTAAAACCCTAACAACATGAGTTCAATCCTGGAGACACACGTGGTAAGAGAAGACTGATCACCATCTATGTATCCACATATACAAAGGCACACACCAATGAATAAAGTAACAACAAGTTTTAAAACTGTTTAATTACTGTGAAATCTTCACAATCATGATATGTTTTGAGATACGAATACAATTCAATCATTTCTCACCTCCTTTTCTTCTCTAAGCCCTCCCCTATGTTCCTTCTTGCTTTCCTTCACATTCAAAGATGATGGCTGGCTTCTTTTTCTGACTCTGCTGGAAAGATAGGCTTGGCCTCTCCGTTTGCTCCCAGAGCATACTAACACAGCCATGTTTCTTCTACATGAGATTATGGCTCACCTACCTGTCTGTCTCCACTACATCCTGTGAGGTCAAAGATCCTCAGAGGTAACCTGAAAGCCAAGCATGCATAGTTGTATACACAACCACACATGCACACACACACACACACACACACCATACACTCACAAAAAATTAAAAATAAATAAATACACTTAGGGAAAAGAAGCAGGTTTCAGTAGTATTCTGGCTGAGTTCAGTGAACAAAGGAAAAACTATGTGAGTCAAAGATTTGTACACATACAGGGGTTGTGGTGCACACCTTTAGTTCCATCACACAAGAGGCCAAAGCAGGCTGGATCTCTGTGAGTTCAAGGCCAACCTGTTATACATAACAAGTTTTAAAACAGTCAGGGCTATAGAGAGAGACCTTTGTCTCAAAATAACAAAAAACAAACAAAAATCAAACAATAACAACAAAAGATTTGAACCTTGTATGAATAGTTGGGTCTAACTTCCAAAATGCAGATTTGTCAAAAGTCAGATGAGATCCGTGTCTCATTTTTCCTTTACCTCTCTTTTACCGTATTGCCTGAACAATTTCAATGGGCCCTTCCTGTGCTCCTAGCCTCTTATTTTATCCCATCTAATCTACACATGGTCAAGATGGAAGGAACCATCTAAACAGATTCCCCCCTTGTCTGTGATTTCACATCAGCTTTCAAATTTCCCTACACCCACCTCTACTTCATACAGCCAAATGTGATCAACAAATTCTCATGGTGCATGCAACCCCAGTCCCCTAGCTGAAGTGATGCCTTTTAAATATTTAAATAATACCATGTTTCCCCCATCAGAATGCACAGTTGAGGAAAGATGCTGAAGTCATCTTACAGGCTCAAAGCAGAAAAATGTTAAACTCATTGGTTTTCCATGCTGACCAAGTTCTATTTGGCTGGAAGCAAATAAATCAATCGCATCATTTTTCACTTAATTAGCCTTGAAGCTGCTGGCTTGGGCATCCTCACTGCCAAGCCAGCACAAGGCATGCCGTGGTCCCCTTCCCCCAGCCTCTGTTCATTAGTCAGTAGAAGGTGCCACTCACAGTTAAGTCTAAGACCTACAGTTACTTCCTCTGGGCTCCCTGAACCCTCTGCTCACACTGGAACCGAAAGATTCCTTCATTTCCCTTCATGGAGCAGGCACCTATATCCCCACTGGGATCTGAGTTCTGAAAAGGCACAGATAACATTCACTTCTCATTTATCTTCATATTTTGGCATAGATATGGTACTTGAGTTTCAATCAGTGATGTCACCTCATGGAGGGGAAGCCATAAAAACACACTTAGGAACTAAATCCAAGCCTCTTGTTCTCCTTATAATTGTATAGACATCCTGCTATCCAGCAGTACGGTACAGCCCCTCCAAGTTCCTTCCCTCTTGCTACGCAATTCAAAATTATGTATTATCCACCTGCTAAAAGTTAAAACCAGTCCCTGGCAACTGATTGATGCCTTCTCCCTGGCCTATGTGGATAAGTTTAGTATTTATTGGGTTTTCAAAAATGAACTGTCCAGCCTAATGTCTTGCTAATCTTATAGGCATCCTGGACGTCAGAGAACAGCGATTATGTGGTAGGAAATATGATTTTTCTTTTTGAGTCAGGAGTCTGTGTGGCCCTACACAGAAACCACCTGCTGCCCCTCCATGATTCCCTTTGCTTCGGAATCAGTAGTTGACAACAATAACCCCCACTGTGCTTCTAATCTGAAATGGACCCCTCCAGCTATGCACGGGATCCCATCCACTCTGTGGTGCTTAATACTGTCAGGCAGGATCTAAAATCATCTAGGAAGTAAGCATCCCGAGATTATCAAGATAAGGTTGGCCTCCAGAAATCCCCATCCGGAGTTATCTAGCTCGTAGATTAATGAGGTCAGAAGACCCACCCTAACTATGGGCAGCACAAGTCCTTAGGCTGGGGTCTCAGACTTCACTCTCAGATGAGCATGAGCTGAGCATAAACATCCCTCACTCTCTTCTTCCGACTGTAGCTGCAAGGTGAATGGCTAGTTGCCTTCTGCTCCTGCCGCCATGCCCTCCCAACCACAATGGTCTGTGCCCTTAAACCTCGAACCAAAATAAACCCTCCTTCCTTGAGTTGCTTTTGTCACAGTTCCCCAGCAGTCTCCCGAGTGATTTCATCCATTCCCCTAACTTTAAATACATGTAGTACTACTGACTCCCACATTTATACATCTTTCTTCATTACCTCCCTTAAACTTTAGAGCCACCCAATAATTAGCATCTCAAGCTACATGACTGTTAGCAGCTGACCTAAGCTGGGTGGATCATACATAGCAATTTGGTTCTCTTAATGAGTTAATAGTAGCTGCCACTATAGAAAATAAAGGTAAGATGTTGTGATGCTTTGTATATGCTTGGCCCAATGTATATTAGAGGGTGGAGGGTGTGGCCTTGTTGGAGTAGGTGTGGCCTTGTTGGAGTGGGTGTGGCCTTGCTAGGGTGGGTGTCGCCTTGTTGGAGTAGGTGTCTCACTGTGGAAGTGAGCTTTAAGACCCTAGTCCTACATGCCTGGAAGCCAGTATTTTGCTAGCAGCCTTCAGATGAAGATGTAGAACTCTCAGCTCCTCTTGCACCATGCCTGCCCAGATGCTGCCATGCCCCCACAGTGATGATAAAGGACTGGTCCTCTGAACCTGGAAGCCAGCTCCAATGAAATGTTCTTTATAAGAGTTGCCTTGGTCATGGTATCTATTCACAGCAGTAAAACCCTAACTAAGACAGATGTCCTCCCATAACTCACACTAGGCTATTGCTCACCGTTACTGTGGTTGATCACCAGTTGTTGATAAAATCACTGATGACACATGTGCCTGTGTTTAACTTAAACACTTGTGCAACAGCTGCTAGCTCCTCGGTCTAGGTCTACATCTAATAGAAAGTGTGTACCCAGAGTACTGGGGGAGGTCTGTGCTGCATATTCATTTGCCAGCAAAAGTTTCCATAGCTCTCTGCCCCTCCATCAAAACCTCAAGACTGAGGTCCCAAGATTGAAGTTCTCCAGCTTAAAAAATGAAAATGATGAGAACAAGAGCAACTGGAGACATTGCAGACCCAGATGATGTAGCTCCCTCTCTTACCTTTTATACAGAGGAATGCCAGGTAAAATACAACCGAAGAAAATAGGAGTATGCATAGCCAACCTGCAGGAAGAATGGAATCCTTGAGTGCTAAAGCAAAAATGAAACAGAGAGTAAAAACAGGGCATGGAAAGGACCACAAGTCCTTCCCCCTAGATGTGGTCAAAGGACTGAGACGTGGAAACTTGAAGCTATTATAGGGGCAGGAGAGTGATACGACTTTATACTCAGCCAAGACAAGAAAATGCAACCGAGATCTGCAAAATCTGGGCTCCTAGGATGCTCATAAACACAGAATAAGAAAGCTCCCACATTGCCTCCATAGCTCTGGTCTAAAGAAATCAGAAAGGCTGAGCCTTTTACTCGAGGTGTGTCTTAGTCAGAGTTTCTATTCCTACATAAAACATTATGACCAAGAAGCAAGTTGGGGAGGAAAGGGTTTATTTAGCTTACTTCCACATGGCTGTTGATCACCAGAGGAAGTCAGGACTGGAACTCAAGCAGGTCAGGAAGCAGGAGCTGATGCAGAGGCCCTGGAAGGATGTTCCTTACTGGCTTGCTTTTCCTGGCTTGCTCAAACTGCTCTCTTAAAGAACCCAAGACTTCCAGCCCAGGGATGGCACCACCCACAAGGGGCCCTACCCCCTTGATCACTAATTGAGAAAATGCCCCACAGCTGGGTCTCATGGAGGCACTTCCCCAACTGAAGCTCCCTTCTCTGTGATAACTCCAGCCTGTGTCAAGTTGACACACAAAACCAGCCAGTACAAGGTGGTAAAGAAAAAGCCACTTAAACATTAAAATCATCTGACAGGGCATGGGCTAGGATGGGCTAGGATACTCAACTGCAAATGTCAAAGGCTTCGGGACAAATGAACCTTAAAACTTAGGAAATGTGAAGCCGATAATGTAGCCCAGTGGTTAGGAGCACTTTCCAAAATTCCAGAAGACCCAAGATTGCTTCCCAGCACCCAAGTCAGGTAACTCACAATCTCCTGTAACTACATTTCCAGCATGAAAGCCAGCCCCTTCTGGGTGGTTTATGGCCACATAAATAAAAGTAAGTCCACTTAAACAAAACTTTTTCTTCAAAAATTAAACTAGAAAATGCATTTTTTTTCTAACAACAAAAGATGCTAGACAAAAGAGTAAGTTTTAAATCATATGGTCAGTAGCTGGTCACTTCACACTATCCTTTCGCTCAAATCGGCCACAACCTTAATGATTTTCATGTGATTTAATTACCTACTTTTCTCTGTAATTATGTCAACTTTTTCTTTCACTATCAAAACGCTTCAGGATTATTGTATTTTCTCATAAACTGCTCTTCTTGTTACCCAACAATGATGCCTAGAGCTCCTGAGCACGGCCTTTTTGCTTTGATGTCTACTTTATCTTATTAATTATCATTATCTCGTCGTAATATTGCTAAACCAGCTTTATATGAGTAACTGCTTTCCTTGTAGAACTTTGCAACCCAATTGCTTTTAAATTATCGTTGTCATTATACCTGGGTATTTTGTACAAGTGAGATGGGGGCGGGGCTTGGGGTGGTTATGTTTTGTTTTCTCTCGTTTCTTTTTGAGGTAGGACCATGCTGTGTGGCTTAGCCTGGCATCAAACTTGAGAGTCTCCCCAACCTCATTTTCATCCTCTAAGTAGCTAGAATTGCACATGTATGTGCAAGGATGCCCTACTGAAATGTAATGAGCAGCGGGAGCCAGGATGCTTTGTTCACAGTTAAGCCCAATGCCTAGCAGACAGAAAATTAGCTGATGAGTTAAATGAATAAAATTATACTCACAGCTCAGTCATGGCTGAAGAATAGAAACTCACAAGTGGAGGTCACCACTGTTAAGTCACCTACAGAAAAATGCCCTTCCCAGATCACTCTACTTAAGCTTCCAGGGCATGGGCAAGACCCTTTTGATACCCACCCAGCCCTAGTACCTCAAACAGATGTGCACACACATGCACATACACGCATACACACAGGGAGATATACACACAGACAGACACAGAGATATGCACACACATGCATGCGTACAAGGACACAGATACACACACACACACCCACACATACACACACACCTGACATCTGACTGAACCACCCACCTTTACCCCCTACTTGAGCAGACTGTCATAAATATTTACAGTTCTTAAATCAGTTAAGTCACCAGCAGGACCCTTTCCCCTGAGGAAACCCTTCTGAGAAGAGCAATAGGCAGCCATGGTTGAGCCTTTCCTTGGCATCTTGATTTAGAAATTGAGCTGGTTTGATCTGTGTTCCTACTGACACCTCCAAATGAGGTAAGAGGACTGTGGTTTGGTGCCACACAGAGCCTAAGTTTTGCACCAAGGAAAGTTGTAAGAGGAATCCCAGTATCTTTTCGCTTCTGCATCATCTTCAGCACCAACTCTGCCAAGGCCAACGGGCCTGGTTGAAACGGTGTGGAAACCTGTCTGGATTTGCCTTCAAGGGTCCCACGCTGTCCAAACAATTGAGAAAATGCTGCCTGTGAAAGAAGAGTGGACAAGGGCAGACAACATTTTAGCCCGAGATTGGGGGCGAGATGAAAGGACAGTGAGACGCTTCCACCAACCTCCGGACTTCCTGAAATATACATCTTACTGCATCAAATAAATCATCTAAGGAATCATCTTCCATTTTAGTGAGTTCTAAAATATCATTCTGTGTGAGGAGACGTATGCTCACATACACACAGCTCCAGCAAGGTTAGGAGCAAGCGTAATGCTTAGCAGGCTTGACTGATCTACTCTGCCCATCACCAAGGCGATCAGAAAAAAATCTTCACCTAGGGAGTTCAAAGCATTGAACTCGTGCCAGATGAACCCATTCAACTCACTCCACCCCACTCGCCTGAAACAGGCTGTCCGTACTCTGTCCTTCAGGTTTTATTCCTTCCTTGATACCCTCTCCAAATCGCCAACCAGTCTATAAACTTCGAAAGAAATACTCAACTACTGGGACGTATCCCCAGCCCCTTTCCCCGAGTTTCTACCGGACTGACTATTGAGGGGCACTGCCCTACTTAGATATCCAGCACTGGACCAGTGCAGCTCTGCCTCCCGACTGCTGTATGACCAACTGCCTCACCATGATGACCTAGGATCTTTCTTAAAATGTAAACCAAAATAAACACCTTCTCCCTTAAAATATAAAGGTAATGAATGCTTCTCCTCATACTTTGCTGCTAGTCATATGACCAAATGGGTATGTATATGCAAATCGCACAACAACAATAACAATAATAACAGCTAGTGTGCCTGAGCACCCACTGTAGAAGCATTTTGTATGTGTTAGCTAATTTAAATACCTCAGTGACTCTATGAAATAGTTATCATTGTAATCATTGAAGATGAGGAAATTGGACCTTAACTCAAATTTGTGCTTTTAGCCCATAACCTGATTCCATAGGTATGTATTTATATAATTTACATAATTATATGTAAGTATATATGCAATTATATATATACTTCATATATTCCTACATACACATATATGTATTATAATATTTTAAGGCAAGATCTCACTATGTTTCCCTCTTTGGTCTCAAATTCTTAGACTTGAGTGATCCTCCCCCCCTCAGCACTCCAAGTGGTGGTAACACCCCAGGCACATGCACCACCATGCCCAGCTTATAAAAATTCTAGTAAGTCATTATAAATCTTATTAATAATTTCCAAATAGATTTATAGAGCTGTAATTCTCACAGGGTTCGAGCACTCAGCTACTCCGACCCTCCTCCTTGAAACAAAAGAATCAATATCAAGGCTGGAACACAACTTCCCCAAGACTAAAATGTAAGACGACAGCTATGAGGCTCTTACCTCTGGGGTATCTGTGTGGTCCCTGCTACTCTCAGTACCTCACCCTTAACCTTCTCCATCCTCCACACCAGGTGAACATCTTCAGATTTCTTCTCTAGTAGACTCAGTTCAAGGCTCTCATGTCTCGGGCTGTTAAATTGTCCCACTGGGTTGAGCTAGACTCCTAGCAGCCCCCAGTTTCCTTTCCTTCTCTATTCCCTTCCCTGACATCTACTCTTTGGTACAGTCCTACCACTGCACCAGGACTCCTGACACCAGATTGCACTGTCCCCTTGCCAAGCAGACAAATTGGAGTGTTCCTTGTGCTGTGGTGAAGCAGACAATAACTCAGACTACAACCCCGAGGGCCTGAGAGGACTGATGCCAAAGTAGCCCTCTATGTGTGACAAAGACGACCTTAAGCCCCACCCCTGCCATTTCCATCTCTCCCTGCACAGCAGCCTCTACCTGTCCTGGGTAGGGAATCCAGAACTAACTAATGACATTGGAGACTCTAATCCAGTCACAATCTATCAGAGCTCTCAGCTGTCAATAACAAACAGCTTTCAAGACTTTGATCTCCTTAGTTGTCATTGTCAATACTGGCCACGTCAGTCAGTCTTCCTGGAAGGAAAGTGGCTGGATCCCTGTACTCATCAGACCAGGGGCTAGCAAAAAGACCTGCCTTCTAACATAATCAACAAGACTGGATGTCTCACTTGATGGGGGAACTGAATATAGGTTCTTCACAGAAGAGTGTGATGGGCTGCAGAGATGGCTCAGTGAATTAAGCCAGGCAAGCCTGAGGGCCAGAGCCCACTCCGCACCAGATTCAATAGCAGTATCTGTAATCCCAGAACTCTGGTGATTATTTAGGAGGTAGAGACCCCCCGGGAAGTTTAAGGGCTGACTAAACTGATGTATGCAGCAGCAAACAACGAGAGACCCTGTCTGAAGGTAGAGGGAAAAGACAGACACTCTCGATTGTCCTCTGATCTTCACACATGATCTATGGCATATGTGCCCACACTTACACACACAAACATGCACAGACACATATACATACACAAATGTTTTTAAAAAGAGTTTGGCAAGAGGAATACACAGCTCTCTTCTGTCTAGTAAATAAATGTTTTTGCTTTATTTCTAAGCAGAGGGTCATGCACACTAACAATGACAAAATGCTTCCCCATTTAAAAAAAAAAAAAGGCCCAAATTACTCAGAAGTCAATGTCTTTCTTTCTTTGGGGTTAACTGGGACACGTCTAATAATTAGTCTTCCCAGGCTCCCATGTATCCTCTCTCCAGCCCATCCTTCAAAAGATAAACACATTTGCCTACCTAACAAGTCCTGCTTCAATGATGTGGGCACCGCTGAAAAGCAAAGATGAATAAGACCTGGTCCCTGGGAGACCAACACAGAATGGACCATTGAAATCTCAGAGGAGCACTTCACTGTGCCCTATAAGAGCTCCTGAACACACCCATGTCTCCCTATGGTGGCAATCCATGGTCCTCACCAGTATTCCAGCTCTTCCCATGCAAGCCTGTGTTAGAAACAACCTTCCCTTCCCCTGCCTAAAACTATAAAACTAACCTTGACCGGTAAGGCATCTTTGAGTGGAAATCTGTAAGTACTGAAGCCTCCCTCTGGCCATAGCGTATTGCGGTATTCTACGTGGTGAGGGCTCCATCACTGTGAGCACAGAGTGAAGAGATTAGGAGATAGGAAATCCCAAGCTGCCCTGAGATGGACTGTGCACCTGTGCTGCATTCGTCTCCTATGATTTTAGACGTATGGGGTTTACAGGATTCGTACCCAACCAGATTCCTTAGGCGGCCACTCAAGGCCTTCCTGTAAACCAGAGCTCCTAGCCATCATGGCTTTCCCTTTGTAGTATTTTCATAAATAACGTTCTCTAGCTGGATGACAGCCAGCGTTCTTTGGCAGGGAAGCCTTCCCTCAAGCTGGTGCCTTTGCCCACAGCACCTTCCTCCCAACCACATCTGCCAGCCTTACAGAGGTCAGCCCAGAACTGAGTCCCACCTGTGAGTGCAGCAGCCTTACATGTATACCTGCTGAAGGCATGTGTGATGGTTCGTATGTGCTCACCACAGGGAGGGGCACTGTTGGAGTAGGTGTGTCACTGTGGATGTGGGCTTTAAGACCCTCATTCTAGCTGTCTGGAAGACAGTATTCTGCTAGCAGCCTTCAGATGAAGATGTAGAACTCTCAGCTCCTCCTGTACCATGCCTGCCTGGATGCTGCCATGTTCCTGCCTTGATGATAATGGACTGAACCTCTGACCTGTAAGCCAGCCCCAATTAAATGTTGTCTTTATAAGTGTTGCCTTGGTCATGGTGTCTGTCCACAGCAGTAAAGCCCTAACTAAGACAACATTCATAAAGAATGACCTGGATATCTGGCCATTTATTCGTCCCTGTTCCTACCAAAGCTATAGCCAGTTTAGAGGGTTCCATGGCCTTTGGGTCCCTATTCAATACAGTAGTTGAGGGCTATCAGTCTCATTGGCTGAGATATTCCTGAAAGCACACTCTCCATGAATCATTTGTCTTATTTCTCTAATATATATATTAGAGTTCTTTGTCTCTAACATCACGAAATCTGAACCACTGCTAAATTCAACCTCCAGTTTTTATCTTGGCTTTCTATTTCTGGCTCACTTTGTGAACCCTCTTCACTCTCTTTACCTTCACATCGTCAGTGCTAGTTGTTGCCTCTGAAAGTATAAGCATGCAGGAGCAGTCAGCGAGCCTCTTTCCCGACCCCATGAGTTCCCTTCTGCTCAGCACCCCCCACCCCATGATACAAGTCAGCATCTACAACCCCATAGATTCCTGCGAGGCCCAGTATTGCTTAAGAACAGCTGAAGTTGTAAGTCATAAATACCGCGGCTCCCATCTTACAGGGTTCCTGTGAGACTTAGACACTGGCCCAAGTAACCCCTGGTATACAACAGGCACTCAATAAATGGCCGCCATTGTTGTTGCCATACAGCCAATCAGGTCACACATGATCACACATGTCCCCTAACATACTGCACATGAGGATGAGTGATCTTAAGGACTCAACAACTCTGTTTTCAAGAGATGTTTACATTTGTGATGGGGTGGGGGAATAGCTTGATTTGATTTGGTTCTTTTTTTTTTTTTTTTTTTTTTTTTTTTTTTTTTTTTTTGGTTTTAGGGTTTTTGACTTGGTTTGGTTTGGTTTGGTTTGGTTTGGTTTAGTTTGGTTTGATTTGGTGTGGTTTGGTTTTTCAAGACAGGATTTCTCTGTGTAGCCCTGGCTTTCTGCAACTCCCTCTATAGACAAGGGAGACCTCGAACTCGAGATTCCTTGCCTCTGCCTCCTGTGTGCTGGGATTAGAGGGGTGCACCACCATTGCCCAGCCCAAGAGTTGTGTTTTGCCGAGCCTGCCCTGCAACATCCTTCCTGCCAGCTGTTCCCCCTGACCTTACTCAACATGGGTCCCCACAGCAATCCCCCTTCCTGTGTCACTGACACCAATGGAAAATTCCAGCAATCTCTCTCGTGTAGATTGGTAGAGGGAAGAGAAAGAATAAACAGGTTTCTCTTATTCGTCTAAAACCCTGGCAGACCAAGGATGCAGCAGTCTAGGTTTCTTATTCCGGTTGCTAGCGGGGATGGCAGAAACTCAGCTGCTAACAGCAGCAACGGAAGTCTTGCCGGCTCAGCCTCCCACATCTGTGCTTGGGCTTCAGAAGGGGGAAGGGAGGCCGGCACAGGAGGCCTCCGAGCAGATGGCAGCTCCACTCCCTGTGGATGGCTGCACTTGGGTAATTATGCCAGATGAGGAGGTAGGGAGGCCCCCTTGCCGATGATAATTATCCAGGATAAATAAACTGAGCCCTTCATGGAGCTCCGGGAGAAGATAAAAGATTAATACTAGTGACTGCTGGTCACAGGACACCTACTAAGGGGAGCCCTTTGATCAGTCATTTGTACTAACCCTCCCACAAGTCTACGAGTGTGTGTTTTATGATCTCTATTTTACATTTTAAAATAAGAACAAAAACCTAAAGTTTAGGAAACGTGAAACATGAGACTGTTAATCTAGGTGGAAAATAAAAACATGTACCAATGCCATTAGATGGCATCCCTTTGCAGAGGTAGCCACCCAGGTGATTGATTGGGTTGCTGGTGTTGCTGCCTTTGTTTTCATTGTTCCTACCTCCCTAAAAGACCATAGAGAGTGAAACAGTTTGGACAGAGTGGGGGAGGAGCATAATAATAAATACTATGTTATAACTCAATAGCCAATTATGTGAGATCCAGAGCCCCCTGGGAAATGGAACTCTGGGAATCCCTGTTAAGGGTTATCTTGATTAGGGGATCCTGAGCTGTAGAAAAAAAGAGACCCTGGGCTGAACATAGGAGTGAGATTTTGAATAAGAATGACTCCTCTACCTTTAATCCCAGCACTTGGGAGGCAGAGGCAGGCAGATTTCTGTGTTCGAGGCCAGCCTGGTCTAC
>NW_022196891.1:64486129-64492889 GCF_008632895.1 Mastomys coucha
AGACAGAAAGAAAGAAAGAAAGAAAGAAAGAAAGAAAGAAAGAAAGAAAGAAAGAAAGAAAGAAAGACTCCCCCAGGCTGATATGTTTGCATACTTGGTCCCCAGTTGGGAAGGACTAGAAGGCGTGGCCTTGTTGGAGAAGGTGTGGCCTTGTTAGAAGGGGTGTGGCCTTGTTAGGGGAGGCATTTCACTGGGGGCAATCTTTAAGGTTTCAAAGATTCACACCATTTGCATTCTCTCTTTCTCTGCTTTCTACTTGTGGATCAAGATGTGAGCTCTCACCTGTTCCTACAACCATTCTATACTCTAATGGCTTCTTCTACCATCATATACTCTAATCCTGGGACCCTATACACCCAGTTAAATGCTTTCTTTCATAAGTTGCCTTGGTTGTGGTATTTTTGTCACAGCAACAGAAAAGTAACTAAAAGAAGAGGTTTTTCCTCCCTCTCTGCTTCCTGATTATGGGTATAGGATGGCCACCTTCTTTAAGCTCATGCTGTCACGACTTCCCTGCCATGGTGGACTGTACCTTGAATGATGAGATTCCCTCATTGAGTCATTTTAGCAAGGTTTATTATCACACCAATAGAACAAGAAACTATGACACACAGGGAAGACAAGGAAAAGTCAAAATCCACACACCCATACTCTGAATTCAGCCAACCACTGATAGGAAGTAGGGTGAGGGAACCATTTCTCTGTTAAATACATATGGACTTTTCATTGCCATTTTTACCTAAGCAATACAGTGTAATAACTGCTATAGCATATTTGTATTATATTGGGTATTCTAAGTAATCTAGAGATCCTTTGAGTGTATAAAAGGATATACATAGATTCTATGCAAGTACTATGCCCTTTTATGTGAGGGACTTAAGCATCTGTGAACTTGAATATTTGTAGAGAATTCCTTGCAGATGGATGCCAAGGCATGACTGTATCCACATGTCAGAACAGGAATCTCCACTCTGAGCTGAGAGCATACAATATGGAGCTTGTCACTCTGGGGAATTTCACTACCAATGACCAGAACTTCCTTCCGCAGCTCAGAGATAGAGTCAGACATCTGCCCCTTTTATCTGCCAGGTGACTCTGCAGCTTACCAAATGTCTTCTCCCTCTTGATCTCAAATGTCATCAGGCCTCCCACGGCCATGATCATCCTTCCAGAACAGTAAAGATAAGATCATAAGGCTAAGACTGGAAAGAGAGGCACTCCATAAGTCACACCAGCTCTTAGAAGGCTCTGCAGTTGCTCAGTGTATTTCCTAGGTTGGGACAGGTTTCCTGCCACTCTCTAAGGTCCCCTCTCACTGCGAGAGGCCTGTGCTATGTGAGCTAGTGCCAGAAACAAAAGAGAGAGGAAGAGAGAGAGAGAAAGAGAGAGAGAGAGAGAGAGAGAGAGAGAGAGGATCACCAGATAATGCTTTGAAGTTACACTGGACAAAGGATAAGAAACAAAAGAAGTAAAGACCATCCTAGGCCAACCTCTCTGGTGGCTCTAGTTAGTAAGTCCCCATAATCATTAGGCAATGGCTCTCTAGAGGCAGTGAGTAAAAAGACCAAGAGGCATCATCTACATTATAGGAAGAGGAAAAAATCAGCACATAAAGAAGCATAATAAGATGGACCAGGGAGATGCCTCAGTGGTAAAGTCTGTGTCAGAAAAGTCTACATTCTGTCCTCAGCATCCACATACGTGCCATGCAGACATGATGGCCCACCTATAATCCCGGCCCTCAGGATGTGGAAGCATAGGCTCACTAGAACAAGCCGGCAAGCTCTCTGCTCAAGTGAGAGACTCTGAGATAATATATAAGGTGGAATAAACACACACATGCATACCATATACACAAATACATACAGAAACAAAAAGATACATTAAGCTAACCTTAGGTATTGGTAAGTTCTTCTGAGTGTGTGTTGAGGCCATGTGAGTGTGTGCCCATCTGTGTGCAGGTGTACTCACCTGTGTGTGCACATCTGTGTGCAGGTGCACTCACCTGTGTGTGCATGTGGAGAACAAGGGACTACATCCCTGTCTTCCTCTATCTCTCCACCATAGTTTTCAGACAAGGTCTCTCTCCCTGAACCTGAAAATCACCACTACAACAAGTCAGGCTGGCCATGGAGCCTCCAGAATCTGTCCATTTCTGCTCCCCACAGCATTGGGCATAAATTAAACAGAGGGGTGATATAACCTGATTTATGCTTTAGAAGAATGATCATGGCTGTTCTGTAGAGTTCAGATTGGAAGAGTGGAAGCAGGAGAGCACGTTAAAATATTATGAATGGGCCTCAGTCCATTAAAAAATAATCTTAAGAGATGAAGCAGGGTTCACCCCATAAATATAAGACTAAGCCAACACTAAGAAATCCATGGATATATTTTATCACAATTTTGAAATGACAAAAGCACATGGTTATCTCAGTAGGGAAAGTATAGGCATTTAATAAAATTCACATGCATTCCAAGTAAACAACATTTTAAAATGTGAAAATAGACAGCTTGCTTCTCAACATGATAAAGAGATCATGTTTCCCACTGATATTATTTTTGGCTGTCAAGGGTTAGGGGCCTAAAGCAAAGATCCCTGTCATCCCCATTATGCTTTATTGCTTTGTTTATGATGTTCTAGACAATCCAATAGGATAAGAGACATAAATAAGGAGCATCCATTTGGAGAGAAGATCGCCCTCCCTGGTAATGAGCCGGATTCCTTTATTCTGAGGGTCTAACCCTTGATGTCCCGTGACTCCTGTTCATCACTGTGCAGGTCCTGGAGCATGTTAGAGAGGCACCTTTCCAACCAACAGAGACACTAACTCTCCTACCTCTTAAGATGGGAAGCTGAGATGTGGGGGTGAGTTCGTACTTAACAAAAACCTATGTTCCTTTTTTTTTAATTTTGTAATTATATTTATGTACAGAAAACTTAGCAGTGAATACTTAACCCAGTTTAGTGGCAAGTTCTTTAGCCTTCGCCCTTTCCAGCTTAGCAATTGAGCCACAGACTTAGAACCCAGGATGTTGCTTCCCCGGTGGTGGTGGATCTCCTCCTATCTGTCATTGTAATTGGACCTAATAGCTTCCACCAATTTAGCCAGAGCACCCTTGTCTTCCGAGTTGTGTGAAGTCAACAGTGGTGCACATCTTCCTGTGGAGCAGGCACCCCAGCCTGGCCTTTCCCTTGCTGATGCAGTAGGGCATCCCCATCTTTTGACACAGGGCAGGCAGGAAAACCACCAGCTCAATGGAGTCTACATCATGGGCAATCACCACCAGCTGACCCTTCTTGTTCTCCACCAAGGTGGAGACTGTATTGACTCCTGCTCAGAGGACAGATAGTTTCATAGTTGGGACGACCCCTTTGCCAGCAGCTTTCTTCTCAGCACGGGCCAGGAGCCTGTGCTTCTTCTCTTGCTTTGTCTCTGGCCTGTACTTGTGGGCAAGCTCAAGCAGCTGGGTAGCTGTTTGCCTGCCTGTCCAGGGCCTGGGTGAACTGGTTAATGGCAGGAGGTACTCTGAGTCACTTATCGAGGATGGCTCATTGCCTCTGCAGCCTGATGTAGGGGGGCTATTTGACAAAGCATGTGAGATCTCTTTTGGCCTGGAGGTCCTACCCAATGCCGAAGTTCTTGGGCATTTTCTCAAAGGATTGACCACCTTTTGGACCTCCTGTTTCTTCATGACAGCAGGGGTGGGCCACCTTCTTTCCTTTGGCCTTGTTTCCTTTGGGCGTCTTGCTTGGCTAGAGGAGAGAGCCAAAGGCTATGTAGTGCTACCAAAATACAAAGAGATGAAGCCAAGGAGCCACTGCCAACTTGCAACTGTCTTTTGTTTATTTGGTTGGTTGGTTGGTTGGTTTAGTTTGGTTTGGTTTGGTTTGGTTTGGTTTCTCTGTATAGCCCCTAGCTGTCCTGAAACTCACTCTGTAGACCAAGGCAGACCTCTATCTCACAGAGATCCACCTGCCTCTCCCTCCTGAGTGCTGAAATCAAAGGCCTTTGTTAACACTGCCTGGCTCAACTTGCTTGGTCTCAGAGCTGTGGAAATTCCAGACCACATCTGGGATGAAGGCAGGACCTAGAGCTCATTAGTTTTGGTGCTAGAGGGAGGTGTGCTGATGCTGTGGACAAGGGCCACCTCCCCCCCTTTCCCACCCACCCCCGTAATACCCCCCTTGCCCCACCACTACCACTCTTGGGCCGTTCTTGCTGGGAAGGGGTCTCAGAGCTTCAGGTACTCTCCTGAAAACATGCCAAGAACCCTGTACTTCAGGGTGAGCCTTAGCTCTTCCAGGAAATGCTTAAATTCCAAAATAAGAAAATGTTTTACCCAGTTGAACCTACAATAATTAGAGCCATGGGAACAATATTTTAATAGTGGGAAAAATGGCTTTGTTTTAGATTCCCTTGCCCTCTAACCTTCTACCACATGTCACACACCCTCTAAGCTGGAAGAAAACTAGGACATTATTACATGCCCTGGAAGTGGGCTGACCATAACTGAAAGTTATCACTGTTTTACTGAGGTAGGAAGAATTTAAAAAAAAAATCTGGGCCCTCAAGCTTGACTTCACAACCTGATGCACACCCAGGAGCGCTGTACTATCCTGAACCAAAGGCATCCTGACACTTGAAGCATTGGGTGCTGCCTGGTGAGACCATGAACCTTCTCCTCTCCTTTTGGACAGCAACATCAGAATAAATACATCCCTTCCCTCTTTATGAAACCCCTAATTCAAGGAACCAAGTAGGTTGACATCTCTCTACATTTTCCTCATTACTCTTGAGAGGCCAGAGTCTTGGGCAGCAAGCAACTCGCCAGCTGCCTCGTGTCTACTGACTCCAAAGCTAGCAAGCTGGGCCTCTCCCCAGTTGCCAGTCACTTTGAAGTTTCTCACTTCCCTTTGAAGGTTTGCTTTCACTCCACCGTAAAAGTGTAGTGTCCATCCATCTTGGAAGCAGCCTTTGTGGCCCTGCCACAGACTCAGTCCTCTATTTCTGAGTAGGTGTGTAGGGTCGGATACGGGAAGAGAGAAGGGGGAAGTATTGGAAGCTCAAATCAAAGATGGAGAGATTTGAAGGAGGAAGGGAAGAGAGGAACACTCGAAGAACCAAAAGAATACTGCAAAAGACTGGATGGGCACTCCGGGCAGGCCCTCTCCTGATGCCTGAATCACTTTTGTGGCACCAGGATGGTCAAGCTTTTCCTACTTGTTTCAACTTATATTCCAGGCACAAATCTACCCACCATGGAATGAAGCTTCTCTTTGTCTGGTACCTTTAGGAAGTCTGGCCTCCCAGAGGCCTTTATTTCCTGCCTACTAAGTTTGCCAAGCACTCTGGAAGGATGGCCAGGACCTCGGACAGCAGCCCCCTTGCAGCCCAAGATTTCCAAAGATCCTGCAATCTGCCTCTCCTGGATTTCTGCCATACTGACAATAAACACTGGTTTTTCATACAAAATTTGGGGCTATCTAATGCACAGGCAGGAGCGGGGGTTCGGCAAAACAGCAAAGCTCTTTCAACATGGCTCCCACATCCCCCACAACTTGCCCCGTTTATCATTTATGACAAGGTGTTTATTAGCAGTAGAGCAAGCAGTAAACAGTGAACATCTGAAAACAGGGCTATAAAATCCTGTAAATCACAATTCAGCACAGGCAGCGCCAGGCACTGGTACCACCCTTCAGTTACTACTCTAGAGACATGGCTGGTCTCTATCTACATAGAAACGTTTACCTTCGAGGCTAGGAAGGACTTTTTCCTTTGAGACTCACTCTCTCCTGTGCACTTTGTTTAGAGGGCCTACTATGTTCCAGTTGCTGAATTCAGGCTCAAGCCTGAAGTGATACCAGCCTTCAAGGAGTTCATAATCCATAAGCAAAAGGCAGGGAGCCAGCCCCAACAGGCTTTGCTTTCTCAGGGCCCTGGTCTTGACAACACCATGGTCCTAAGCTCAAATTTTGGCAGGGTTGGACATGTAGCTTGGTTGGTAGAGTGCCCGCCAAGCATTGTGAGGACCTCGGCTCAGTATTCAGCATTCATAGACCAATCCCAGTGGCACAAGCCTATAGTCCTGGCACTTGGGATGAGTAGGCAGAAGGGTCAGAAGTTCAAGGTCACCCTTACCTGTATAGGGAGTTTGGGGACAGCCTGGGATACACAAGACTCTGTCCCCAAGACAAGATGGGAAAAACTTCTAAAGTCTGAGTGAGAAGTATGTGCGCAGTTTGCAGTCCTGGGACCTGAGCAAGACAATGCTCCACCACAGATCTGCACGTTCAGTCTAGTTTGTCCTTTTTGCTTCCTGGTTCTGGGAATTCATGGTTCTTGTATAGGATCTGTCAGGTCCAAAGAAAACTCCACCTCCCTGAATTCTGGCAGTTAAACAAAAGCGAGCATAGCTCAGGAACTTAGGAAGCTGTTCCCAAGGGAAGTACTTCTAATACTTTAGCAAGTACTTCCCTTCTTACTAAAAAGAAAGAAAGCATGGCTATATGTGGCGCCTGTTAGCACACCAAAGCACACATTGGACCCCAGACTCCCTCAGTATCACAAGTGCCTATTACACAGTTCAGAGTCCATGGCTCTTCTCACCTCCTCCCCCATGGTCAGCCCACTTCCAGGGCACGTAATAATGTCCTCCCCCAGCTCATGGCCTTCACTCCCCCAGCTACTCATGTCTCCTTATAACCCTGCGATTTCAGCCTTGTTCTCTCTCTTTTGCTCTCTCTCTCTCTCTCTCTCTC
>NW_022196891.1:64492899-64502582 GCF_008632895.1 Mastomys coucha
TCTCTCTCTCTCTCTCTCTCTCCTCCACTCATGCTTCTCTCTAATCTCCTCTTTTCTCTTTCTGCTCTGGACTCTTTCAGAGGCCTCAGTTCTCTCCCTCTTACTTACAGGAAAAAAAAATCTTCCCCTGAACCATACCATGGAGTAGTCATGTGGTCGGTTTATACAAACCCCAGTTTGGATGCATTCCAAAATGGGTTTGGTCATGGGGTGCTGTTTGGTGTTGTTAGCCTTGGCACTCCTGAACTTGTGGGGATAATAAGGAACAGGACCTGGTCGGGGGCAGTGGGGAAGAGTCATTGCATTTTAGAATTGGTGTGGCAGAGACGACATCCTTATAGCACTTAATTTGCACAGCTAACCGGACTTGTTACTGTAGCTGTTCCAGTCTTCCCTGGGTCCCAGTCTCTCCAGTCTCCAAGTCACAGGATGGCAGAAAACCTCATATGTCACTAGTGAGACATCCTGCCTCACATCTTCCACTGTGGAGGACCCATTATACTCTTCAAACTCATGTGAAAATGCACACACACACACACATACACACACACACACTGGCCAGCCCACCAGGCCTCTGTTTCAGGCTAACAAAGATCACTCCATCACCTATGGTTGGAATAGGACCTGCCTTCACAAGCAGCTCTCTGGAGTAGCCAGACACACACGCTGGAAGCACAGGGAGTCAGAGCCCCATGGATGAGAACTCTCACTGATCAGCACAGGAAGGTAAGGAGGGGCAGCGATCACCCTTCTTCCCCTTCTGAGCACTGATACCAGATAGCATTCCTGGAAAGCCTCTCAGATGTCCCACATTCGGGGAAAATAGCTACTCTTTTTTTCCTGTGACTACAGTGCTTAGCAACACACGTCTCTAATATGTTGTTGTTTGAGGAAGAAACGATGTCTCTTGATGCGGATTTGAGAGTACAAGTCCTTCAGGGCCGGACTTGAGGCCTGGCTGAGGCAGGAACATGAGGCAGCTACTCACATTTCATCTGCACTCAGGAAGCAGAGAGATGAGTCCAGGGCCTCCAGTGTTTGCCCTCTCACCTCTGCCTCGGTTCTCTCTCTCCAAATACTCATAGCCCTGGGGTCCCACGCTTGCATTCCAAGAGAGCATAAACTTGCCTCAGGCTCCATGTCTAAGGAAATTCTGCTAATACTTCATTGGTGTCTCCTAAGTTTCTAGGCCCTCTCTGTCACTACCAGTGTTGGCGAGCTCTGGGAATCACACCCAGCTCCTGGGGAAAACAGAAAGTATGAAGCATTTCCCAGAGACCCTCGGGACCTAATGGTTGATGGGTGTTAGCTTTCTCCCTTCCCAGATTGAAGCATCACCACCACTACCCCCATTCCTTCTCAGTCTTGGCATCGTTTTCTCTCATGACAAACACCAATGCTGCGGGTACCTAAGCACAGTTACGATCTCAGCGGCTGCTCATTTGCGATGGATATGTGATCGGGTTTGTGGCTGTTTGTTTTTTATTTTAACCAGCACCTCACTTACTCCCCGCTTCCCAGAGTCTACACCACACCCTTACCAACTGCGATCAAAAAGGATGGAGGATGAGGCTCCTCTCTTCCTGAACGTATTTCCAGGACCTATTCCGGCCAGATACACTGCTAAGCAACTGTCTACTTTTTAGTCTCAATATCTCTGTCTCTTTGTGTGTATCTCTAGGTCTCTCTGTCTCTGTGTGTGTCCCCCCCCCCACACACACACACCTATTTATGGCTGACTACCTTGAGGGTACTTTGAGGAACAAACATCTCCATGTGGTTGTTTTTCCTAAGCCAGATGCACCTGGCAGATGAGTGGCTTGGCGAAAACAGCTCTTTGTCACACACCCCTGCCCTCCACTGGCAGAGGGAATCGGTGATGACTGAGAAACAGAGATAAGAAAGCTTGCAACGGGGCTCCCTTTTTCCTAATAAAGTGGGGGACAAGACTGTGCAGCCCTGCCCTTCCTTTGATACACCCTCTTGGTTTCATCTCACCATGAGGCGGGACTACACTCCTTCTTGTCTGATAATATTTTGTTAATGTACAGAATAGATACAGCATGCCACTCGCGTGGCAAAAACAAAAAAAAAAAAAAGATAATCGCAGATTTCTCCATCCTGGCAGCTCAGTGAGCTCAGTGCCTCTTCAAGCCTCCAACGAGCTCACCTGACCCCTTTTTGAATTCTATTACATACTGCACAGGGTGTTATCATCTAGGCAAAATCAGGCATTATCTACTTTGAGAGCCAGCCTCTGATTGTCCCCCTTTTGTAATGTTAATCAGACCATCCCTTCCTCTGCACCCCCCCCCGAACTTTTAGGGTGCCTTCACTTACACTTCACATCTTCCTTCCCATTATATCTACTGATCGTTTTCATCTTCTTGGCTGTGTGAAAAGTTTCTCGAGGGTAGAGAGGCGGAATAAGCCACTTTGTTGCTGGCAGCATCTTGTATGTTAGGCACTCATAAATGTTCCCCTGAATGAATGATGCTTCAAAAAAAATGAACAAAAAGAGACAGTGAAGCCCTGTCTCAAAAAATTTGTAGAAAGAAAGAACTAAAGAGCATGCCCTTTCATCTCTTCTGTGCATCAGACAGCAAGGAAACCTGAATCTTTTTATGAGTTTCCCATGAAGCCCTGAGCTTGTTTCTAGGTCTAAGTCCCAGCCAGACTGTATCATGCTCTTGGGACTGACTGATCGATGCCCAGGGGATTAGACAAACTCCACTGCATACCCACGGCTTGTCCTGATGGTTGTCTTCAATGCCTCCTGAGGAAATTGCTCTCCAGTGAGTGTCAGGACTCACATCTGATGACTAAACCACAGCTCATTCCACTTTGGCAGTAATGAGGGTAATGTGCCAGTCTGAGGACTGAAACCTGAACACTAGTGGGTTAACACAGGGACATGAAGGCTGCAAGTGCTCAGAGGAATCTCCGTGGCTACCCAGCCCTTTCATTGTACAACAAATACTACGGAAAAGAAAGGAAATAAAGAGCAAAGAGTTGAGGTACTTCCAAGGTCATGGGCTCCTTGAAGGTAGAAATGGGATTGGGACCCTGTAACCTGATGTCCCTGACCCAACACACGCTCAAATTATTTTCTTATATTTTTATTAACACAAAGCAGCAAGACTTATTACCGATGAATTACAGCAGATCCAAAACTGTTAAATGTTGACTAGTTTATGCATTAGGAATAAGTAATCCTAGGTATTACAGACATGAGCAGAGAGAAGACCCCTCTGGAAACAGCCCTACAGGGAACAGAACAGCAAATGAGCAGGACCAGACAGGTCACTCAGCACTAGAACACTTAACCTAATTTGATCAAGGCTTTGGGTTCATCCCTAGCACTGGAAAAGAAAAGAGTGAGAGTTCCATGAGCTAGTGGAAGAACTAGACTGCGGCCTGCAGTGCTGCGGGCATAAGGAGATGAGGAGATGTCAGTCACCAAACATCACCAAAGGGTGGGTGAAGTCGCCCTACAGGAAGTGGCCTGGAAGCTGCCCCTTGAAGGATCAGCTATGGGCAAGAGAAGCAAAGGCAATCAAGAGAGATGAAATCTGCAGAGGCATCTGAGACAAGCCATCACTACATGTAGGATCAAGACTAGGAGACTTCAGGGAAAATGTTAGAGGTTATAGTTAAATAAAAAAATATACAGCTCCCATATTCTCAAACATCTCAGTCTCTCTTCCCCAAAGTCAATGTAAACCAGGGCTAATTCTGATCTCTCTCGCTATCCCAAATGGCTGGCCAAGGATGCTAACACCAAAGTGATAATGATACAGAGTAACTGAACATATCAGTTGTAACAAGGTACTGAAGGCTAGGTACCATACAAGGAACATATGGCATCTAATTTAGTACTCAGAGTCAGCACTTAAATTAGATATTACTATTATTTTCATTTAGCCAATGAGTAAATTTAATGTGGTAAGCCAGTAATCTTCCCTCCAAAATATGCCCACATCCTAAGACTTGGGGTATATGGATGTATTAGCTTCCATAGGTTAAACTCTGCATGAAGGGGCTTTGCCAATGTGATTAGAGATCCCGAGACAGGAGACTATTCAGGATTTACTGTGTGGGACGATATGACCACAGAGGTATATGAAAAAGGAGGTAGATACACCAAAGGTAGTCAGAGGGTTATGACCTGGGTGTCGTAGTTGCTCCTTGTAATCCCAACAGTAGAAAGGTAAGGCAGGAGACTCACAAAAAGTATGGGACAGCCTGGTCTACATAGTGAGGCTAGCCCAGTCTAAGATACATAGCAAGAGTCTGTCTCAAGACAGAGGTGGAGGGAGGGAAAAGAATAGGAGACAGAAAGAGGTGGAATGTATGATGGAGAGAGGAGGCAAATGAAAAAGAAATAGAGAGATGTTTGATGGAAGTTGAGGTTAGAAAGATGCACCCTAAAGATGGAGGAAGGGGACAGGAGCCGAAGGATGCTGGCAGCCTCTGGTAACAAGAAAAAGTGGGGAACTAATTCTTCCTGGATCCTTCAGAAGAAATGCAGCCCGACCAACACCTTGGTTTCAGCCCAGTATGCCCTGTGATTGGAATGCTGTCAATTTGACCTAGAATCACCTAGAAAATAAACCTCTAGGCATATCTATGAGGGACCACCTAGATTAGGTTCATTGAGGTGAGAGGACTGTGGCCCACAGCATTTAATAGGTTGGGGTCCCACACACTCCAGCATTCCTTTCTCCCTGCTTCCTGACTGCGGATGAGGGGGTCCAGCTGCCTCCCGCTCCTGCCCCGATCATGAGCTGTATCCTCCTCCACTACAGGCTGAACTAAGCCCATTCTCCTTTAAGTTGCTTCTTGGCAGGTATTCTTGTCACAGCAATGAGAAAACGAATGACTATAAGGCCCATTTCAGACTCCTGACCTCCAGTCCACAAGATAATAAATCCCCATCATGTTCAGCTACTAAGTTTGGGGCAATTTATTACAGGAGCAGCGGATAATAGACCACCGTATAGAACAGTCACACTTCACCCACATCTTTGCTCCCTAACTCAGTGGCATTTGTTCAGACAAAAGAAAAGGTAAAAAGAAAAAACTGTCAGACAGATGGGAGAAGTATGTTTGCGTGTCTGTCCTGCAGGGTCTTTAGAGCGGCAGTTATATAAGCTAATGGTTATAGGAGTACTTAGAGGTTTATTCAGAAGAGCAAGAACTGCTTCTAAAGAAAAGAATGTCCCAGGCAGTTAATGTCCAACCGACCCAGGTTAATATTCTGACTAGGTGTCTGAAGTGTCCTTGGTCCAAGTGGACCATGCTGAGCTCCTCTCCTTCCACGTCTTTCTTGCAGCCTTTATCCTGGCACTGATGGCTACAGTCTTTGTTCTCCAGGAGCCTGCTGTCAAGCTGACTAATTAGGGTGGCGTAATGATCAGAAATGGGAACCGTAAAAGGAAAATTGCTGAGCGGTCAGCTGCCCATTAGAGAAGGGTTATACCTGTCATTCCCATTAGTAAAGGGAAGTGGGCTTTGCATAAATCTCAGCTCTCTAATAGTGCCTGGTTGGTGTGTATCGGGCATGGGAGACTGAGCAGAAGGCACTGGGACAGTTCAAATGCACCTCACTGGACATGATTCACTTTGTAGTCCATGAAGCAAAGCAGACGTGCTCTGCTGCCTGTCCAACAATGGTGGGCTAGCTGAGCATCCTGTTTTCAAAAAGAAAAAAGAAAAAAGAAAAGAAAAGAAACCAGTTACTAGGAGGCAAACATGAAGAGCAGACTCTGCTGTCAACAGAGAGCTATTAACTCTTCATGAGCATCTTTTCAAAGCTCAAATCCCACCTTACTCAAGAGAAAAACACTTGAGGAACAGGAAAGATGACTTGATGGGCAAAGGTGCCTGCTGCCAAGCCTGAGGACCTGAGTTCAAGTCCCAGAACTCACATAGTGGAAGGAGAGAACTAGCTCCTGGGAGTTGTCCTCTGCTCTCTAAAAATCACACACACACACACACACATAAATAAACAAACAAATAAATGTGATTGAGAGGGGAGAAAAGAACTTCAGACAAAAGAGGAAAAGTCTACAAAGTAACTGCCCAGCTCTCCTCCAAACCCCACACATATTCCCAACTGCCAAATTTTCCATTTCCATGCAATGTGAGAACTCTGACTTCTACACCTTCTCCCTGATCTCTTGTCTCAAAGGGATCCCAAAATTCTCTGCCCTGGGATCTAGACAGGCAGTCATTTGTTCCAAAAATAGCCATCAATAAACACTAAGATTTGCACCTGCATGGCTCAAGAACCAGCAGACAAGAGCCTGGGCAAGTCCCTGCCTCCTTCCTGGGCAGAACTTGGTTTACATCCCAGCCTTTCGAATCTAATTTTGAAATCACCAAAAGGATCTTGCTTGCTGCTAAAGGTGCAGTTTTGGATTCAATAGATTTGGGGCAGTCCCCAAGTGTCATCCAAAAATTCCCTGCCCCTAATAGACCCTGGTGGACTCTTTTAGAAGGAAGTAGTGCCTAGACTCATAGTTTCTGAGACAGACAATTTTTGTTCCACAGAGGATGTTTGGCAAGGATTGGATAGTTGTCTCAGCTGGAAGAAAGATACTGCTGACAGCTATTAGGGGGAGGCCTGAGAGGCTGTTAAACAGTCAATGGTGCACAGGATGGCTGCTCACAATCAAGACTCGTCCAAATCCAAAGTTTCAGTAGCACTGAGGATGAGAAACCTGGTGTCAGTCAGTGGCTCCCACTCCTCAGTCTTACCTGGAGGACTTGTTAAAGCTCAAATTCGGAAGCTCAGCAGGTTCTGATGTAGAGACTCTCATGTGAAGCCTGAGTCTGTCAAATGCGCCTGGGTGACACGTCCGTTCCTGATCCCTGGTGTGCTTTGAGAACCACCACCTGGGACGAAGATCAAGCTCCCGGAGGCTTCACCTTACTGCTTCTGCCACCGAGTGCAAGGCTAGAACTCCTCAGTCTGAAACACCCAACGCAGAGTTGTTGAGTTCCAGCTAACAACTGACATGGCACCCCTGTGGTGTGTGATCCCTGGAGATGTGACAGAATTCAGAGAGAGAGGGGACCAACTGCAACCTGCACATCGATCCCTCCTGGAACGCTGGCCCCGTGTTGAGGTGGAACCACTTTTTGTTTGCTGGTTTTGGTTTTGTTGCTTGCTTGTTTCAGACACTCAGGCTGGCCACAGACTCGCTAGGCACTCAAGAATGAGCTTGACCTGGACTCCCTGCTTCTTCCGCTCAAGTCAGCAGTTCTCAATCTGTGGGTTTCTGCATATCAGATATTTACATTATGATTCATAGCAGAATTACAGTTACAAAGTAGCAACAAAAAATAATTTTATGGTTGGGGGGTCACCATAATATGAGGAACTGTATTAAAGGGTCACAGCCTTAAGCTTAGGAACCACTGCTCTTAAGTGGTAAGATTGAGGCGCATAATACTGTGCCCAGGGTATGTGGTGCTGGAGGTCAAATCCAAGGCTTTTCTTTGCATGCCAGCCCGCAGAGCTCATCTCTATCCTGATAGATTCATTCACATCTAAATGTGATGAGCCATCATTCCTTGTGTGGACAGTCTGCTGCAGGTTGATGACTACCTCCATATTCTGCTGCCTATAGAGCTACTCAGTGTCAAAACTACCAGGCAAAATCAGCTGTCTTCCATCACACATCTGGAGGGGCCATGAGATGGTACACAGTATCATGAGATGGTACACAGCATCATGTGATGTACACAGTATCATGAGATGGTACACAGTATCATGAGATGGTACACAGCATCATGTAATGTACACAGTATCATGAGATGGTATGCAGTATCATGTGATGTATACAGTATCATGAGATGGTACACAGCATCATGTGATTGTACACAGTATCATGACAAGGTACACAGTATCATGTGATATACACAGTATCATGTGATGTACACAGTATCATGTGATGGTACACAGTATCATGAGATGGTACACAGTATCACGTGATGGTACACAGTATCATGACATGGTACACAGTGTCATGTGATGTACACAGTATCATATGAAGTACACAGTATGAGTGATCATCTTAATTCCTCTGTTCTACTCCCACAAAACAGCACAGAAAAACTACTCTTGCTGAGCCAGCAAGGTGTCTCAGAGAGTAAATGAAGTTTCTGCATATACCTGAAAACCCAGTTGGATCCCCATGTAAGAGTGAAAGGAGAGGACCTGACTCTACAAAGTCATCCCCTGCCCTCCACATGAGTGCTGTGGCACATGTGGCACCCACCTACCCACACACAAGAAGAAGAAGAAGAAGAAGAAGAAGAAGAAGAAGAAGAAGAAGAAGAAGAAGAAGAAGAAGAAGAAGAAGAAGAAGAAGAAGAAGAAGAAGGAGGAGGAGCAGGAGGAGGAGGAGGAGGAGGAGGAGGAGGAGGAGGAGAAGAAGAAGAAGAAGAAGAAGAAGAAGAAGAAGAAGAAGAAGAAGAAGAAGAAGAAGAAGAAGAAGAAGAAGAAGAAGGAGGAGGAGCAGGAGGAGGAGGAGGAGGAGGAGGAGGAGGAGGAGGAGAAGAAGAAGAAGAAGAAGAAGAAGAAGAAGAAGAAGAAGAAGAAGAAGAAGAAGATGATGATGATGATGATGATGATGATGATGATGATATAACAAATGATTTTTGTTTAAACTAAAGCTGACAGCTGGCTCAGCAGTCAAGAACACTTGCAGAGGACTGGAGTTGAGTTTCTATAACCCATGTCAAGTGGCTCACAATTAATGCTGTCTTCTGGCCTCCATGGGCACCTGCATACATGTGCATACACACAAATAAAAGAAAAAATAAATTTTTTAAATTTACATTTTTAAAAAGCTGTCCTAGTTAAGAGTACTTGTTCTTGCAAAGGACCGGGATTTGATTCCCAGTACCCACATGGTAGTCCACAGCTATCTGTCACACCTGTTCCAGAGAATCTGATGCCTTCTTCTGACCTCTTCAGTTATCAGGCACACATGCGATGCACATACATACACATAGGCAGCACACTCACACACATGAAAAATAAAAATAATAATAATTTTTAGGAGAACCCGCGGCGGCGGCTGGAAGGAGCGGTGCAGGCCATGGCATCAGCGATGGCCGGAGCGGGGCTGGCTCCGGGACTCCCGGTGGCGGGAGGGCCCGTGGTCCGGGGCCTGGTGTCAGCATCCCGGGCAAGAGCGGAGAGGAACGCTTGAAAGAAATGGAGGCGGAGATGGCCCTGTTTGAGCAAGAAGTATTGGGAGCTCTGGTGACCGGAATCCCAACTGCTGTGCCTGCGGTGCCCACGGTAGAAGCGATGCAGGGGCCCCCAGCTCCTGTGATCCGCCCAATTATCGCCACCAACACATACCAACAGGTCCAACAGACTCTGGAGGCCCGGGCAGCTGCTGCGGCCACAGTAGTCCCTCCTATGGTGGGAGGCCCTCCTTTTGTGGGCCCAGTTGGCTTTGGCCCTGCCGATCGTGGTCACCTGGATAGTCCCGAGACTCGAGAGGCCATGTTCCTGAGGCGAGCAGCTGTGGCCCCTCAGAGGGCCCCTATCCTGCGTCCTGCCTTCATCCCCCACGTGCTCTCTGTAGAGAGCAGATTCTGCTCTTTCTTCTGCAGCTGGTGGCCCCCGACCTATGGCCCTGAGGCCTCCACACCAGGCC
>NW_022196891.1:64503656-64512118 GCF_008632895.1 Mastomys coucha
ATGTGGTCCGTAAGAAGCAGAAGGAAAAGAAAAAGTTGGGCCTCAGATAGGATCTGTGGCTAGGCACCTGCTCCCACCCGGCTGTGCGCTAGCTCCTTCTAACAGTTGTCTGTGGGAAACCCCCAGCTGTCTACTCACCTGTCCCAAAACCAGTTTCAATAAATTACCTTCATTTCCAAAATAATAATAATAATAATAATAATAATTTTTAGAAAGCTATACCCTTCATCTTTGTGTGACCTTGCACACATCAATTGGTCATTCAGAACCTTGATCATTAGTCCGTAGGTTAAAATGATCCAAATCCCACGGGTCCACAGGGAGGGTTCATTTCAGCAGCAGTGTATGCTCCTGTGTGCCCGTGCCATTTTAAACAGCAACACTACAACAGTAAAAACACTAAAATCTCTGCCCCGTTCACTCTTGCTGGACACTCAACATTTTTACATTAAATTTACTCAAGCACAACTAATGGGGCACGGCTCCCTAAGAAATCTGTCAAACATGGCTTCTGCTGCCTTCACAGAGACGAGCTCCGACAGGCAAGGCAGCTGCATCAGGGAAAGGGGAGCCCAGGAAGGCCTTCTCCAGCTCAATAAGGTGACAGCTCTCCGAGCTTTAAATATGAAGAGTTTCATCATGACTATTCTGTAACTTTGAGTAGCACAGTGGTGATACAGGGTGACTGACCGAGGCGCAAGGTGAGGCTTGCTGGACTCAGAAGCCAGGTCCTGCTGTGCAGAGAACCTGGGCACCATTGGCAAACTTCAGTCAAATTAAAATGTCTGGAGGGAGAGACATATGGAATGGGGTCTCTTTGTACCAGACATTATGCTGGGGACACAGCCAGCACAATTCTGAGTTTTGAATTGGCATTGTAGGTAACCACCAATCCCTACCCCAGGATGTTAATGGCCAAGAGCATCTCTGCTTTGCCTAGAGGAGGCCTGAAAAGTCCTGGTTGGTCAACACAGTAACTGGCCAGAGTCTCTCCGGGTCCACTGCAGTCAATGAGCTGGCTGCCGAGAGTCAAAGCTGCCCTGAACAGGCTTCATTCCTGTAGCACATCTCCCTGTGCAATCCACCTCGCCTGGCTGGCCAGCCTCCCTCTTCCCAGTGCTCTCAAAGCAGGGGTCAGTGGCCTGTGTTTATCAGCACCCACCCAATCTCTGTCCCCTTCTGTCTGGCCCCCAACCTCTGATGTTCACATCTGACCACTGTGACCCCTCTCTAGATCTTGGGTGAGCAAGTGCAAACTTGTTCTGATTCTCCCTGCACTGAAACACTAAGTTCAAAAGACATGTTTGCATGTTTCCTATTGATCATCTAGACATGGCTTCTTTAAGGACACAGTAGATGTGGAAATTTGCCAGGCCCTGAATCAAGTATGGGCGTCGAAGGTAAGATGTGGAAGTGACATTTACTTCCCCGAGACCACAACACTAAGAGGTAAATATTATTTAAGCCAATGTTTGCAAGTGGACAGTCTATGGCTAATGAATTCGTTTTGAAGCTGTTATTGACTCTTTGTGAATTTCACATCATGCACCCCAATCCCACTAGTCTCCCCACCCCTTCATATTCATCCTCAACCCTTGCAACCTTCCTCTCAAAAGATAAAAAGAAAAAAATAATTAAAAAAAATCTCACTGTGGAAGCTGCAGTGTGTCACTGTGTGTCACCCATTTTTGCCCACAGAGCTTCACTTGCAAATGTTCATTGCAATGAGTCATTGGTCTGGTTTGAGGCCTTTGGCTTCTGCTACACCACCAATACTGGATCCTCACAAGAATTCTTCTAGGCTATCCTGCTGTTGTCCTGTGTCATGAAGGTCCTTTACTTTTGGTTCTGTAGGACTGGACCCTTCACATGCTCCAGCAGTTCAATGGGTAGATGCTGGGGTGAGCCATCTCACAGCCCTGGATCTGGGCCTGTCAGTAGCTGAGTTGGTCGGCCTACCAGCTCTCCCGTGCCTACGCCATCAAGGTCAGTTCTTCAACACTGCCCCAGAGAGGAGTGGGGCCCACTCTCCTGAATGCAGTCATGGGTGAGGCATCTTCCTTGCTCACATCACTACGTGACCCTCCAGGCATGGAGCCAACCCTCCTCTGCTCACACCCTCAGGCTGGCCCACCTGCATTTCCTGTCACCAGCTCTAGCTCTACTGTGCTTCCCATCAGTGAAGAGCACACTCCCCACTGAGTGCCGAAGCCAGCAAGGAGTGGAAACAGCTCCCACTCTCTCATACTGCTGCAGGGGCATGGTCCTCATTGTTCACACTCCATTCTGCTTCTTTTTCTCTCCCTCCTCTCCATCAGCTCATCTTAGTGGTACCCAGGCCTCTGGGTGTCCTCTGCCTCACCCACACTATGGTGCGGTGGCCACCATGGATTTTTAAAGAACTTTCTTGAGTCACATAACTTAGCCAACGCCTTAGCCACGATGTCTAGTGATGGTTTGAATAAAAGTAGGCGCCCATAGACTCACTGGGAGTGGCATTACTGGAGGTGTGGCCTGTTGGAGGAAGTGTGTCACAGGGGGTTGGGCTTTGAGGTTTCAGAAGAGCTCAAGCCAGGCCCAACGGCTCATTCTCTTCCTGTTGCCTGCTGATCCTGATCCAACACTATGTCTGCCTGCCGGCTGCCATGCTTCCTGCCATGATGATAATGGACTAACCCTCTGAATATAAGCCAGCCCCAATTAAATATTTTTCTTTATAAGAGTTGTCTGTAGTTTCCTCTTTTCCAAGACCCGCCAACATAGGCCGTGTTCACACCAAGACTGCAAAGAAGGCAGTCCGGGTCATCATCAAGAAGTACTACACATCCCTGAGGAGCGACTGCCACACCAACAAGAGCGTGCGAGGAGAACACCATTATCCCCAGCAAGAGACTTCAAAACAAGATAGCCTGCTATGTCACACCTCGGATGAAGCGGATGCAGAGAGGTTCTGTGAGAGCTATCTCTATCAGGTTGCCAGAAGAGGAAAGAGAAAGGGGAGAGAGTTGTGTTCCTGAGGTCTCAGCCCGAGATCAGGAGATCACTGAGGTAGATCCTGACACCAAGGAAATGCTGAAGCATCGAGACTTTGGCCATCTCTCTAACCTTCAGATTACCCTACAGCCTACAGTTGGGTTGAATTTCAAAACACCACGTGGAGCTGTTTAATCTGTTATGCCATAATTTCAATATACCTGAAAACCACCAAACAACAACAAAAAAAAAAAGAGTTGCCGTGATCATGGTATCTCTTCCCAGCCATAGAACACTGACTAAGACATGCCCTGATTCTAAACTCTTTATGCCCTATTACCTTTCCTGAGAAGAGGGACAATACTACATCCATCCAGGAGAAGCCAGCTGTTAGCCATAAGGTGCCTGGCCTCCTGACAACATATGGGCTTGAAGAGTTTGGACAACTGGAGCATCTCCTAAAACCTGTCTCGAACATACATACCCTCTCACTTCCTTCCTAGCACCCCAAAGCCCTTCAGAGTATAGATAGAGATCACAGAAAGGCGCAGCAGTTGAGCCAGCTTGGCTTGAGCGGAATGAAAATGGCTCACGTGTCCCTTGCAAGCTGGGAAGCTCAGCGGAGCCTCTGAGGTTTGGGGCAGCTGGCCCTCAGTGCTGGCCCTCCGTGCTGGCCCTCGGTGGCCTTTCCTTCCCTTCTGCCTGGGAATGGGGGAAGCCATGGTAGCTAAGCTGGCCAACTAAAACATATTTAGCCTCACAACCTGGTATCTTAAATGTCAGCCCTCCTAGGTCCAGTTTGCATTTTAACCATCAGCTTCACAGCACCAGCACCACCACCGGGAGAGGGAGCCGTGCTTGAGAGAGAAGCCCAGCCTTTACTCGAGCCAGAGGAGGTTTTTGGTTCCCTGCGTGGGTGTTTTTTTCTTTAATTCATACTTGAGCTTTCCCACCAAGACTGTTCCTTGCTGCTTTTCTATCGCAGTGGCAAGGGCTGCTGCCTTGCAGGGCCCCCTGCCTGGGTCATTGCTGGCAAGACAGCTTAGCCTCAGCCGGGGCTCCTCATTAGGCAAGGACCGCAGACAATGGGCTTCCTACGTCCTCCTCCAGGCCCACTACCCAGGCTGGGAGGGGGTCTCTGCTGCCCTTTCTGCTGCCTCCCCATGGGGCACCACCCTTCAACACTCCAAGAGAGCCTCACACCTCCCCAAGCCTGCGGGGTATCTCTATGTCCCTGATCCACTCCAGCAGCCCAGCCAGCTGCCGAGCCTTTGATCATCCTGTCTGCCACTGGCCCACTCTGCTGCCTATGGGACCACCATGATGTCATTCCTCCTCTTTCCCCTGCCCACGCACGCAAGTGCACGCACACACACACACACACACACACACACACACACACACACAAACGTGCGCCTATGATAAACTAAAACCCATCTGGCTTCAGACCTAGGGGATTATGTGTAGCTCCCAGGTCTGGCAACTGTTCTCTGTGTAGCCTTACTCAGGCATCATCTCTAAGCTTCAGCTTCTACACCTAAGATAACAGGGTACAAGTGGCTCCTGCCCACCTCAGAGGTGCAGAATAAGAGGAGTGGTAGGGGGCCTAATAAATGATGCTCCTGTCTTCACTGATGAGTGCAGAACTAACAGAGTGTAAAGAAAACAAAAATGAAACATTTTTATTTTTTTTTTATCTATTTTATCGGTACCTGGAGAAGGGGTTACCAACATGTCCGCCAAGATGTACATGTGAAGGGTAGAGACATTTTACTTATTTGTTGTATGTGTTGGGGGAAGGCGTGCTTTTCATTGCCTTTTTTTTTTTTTTCTGCTCATGTCTCTAAGTAGCCCAGATCTTGAAACGCTTCTGCCTCAGCCTTCCAAGTGCTGAGATGACAGGCAAAGAAGGGATATTTCTGAGCAGCACACTGAGCCAAGAGATGCTTGGTCTCCAATAAACACACACTATACTTGAAGCAGGGATGCCCAAGTACTTGCTACAAGGCCGAAGAGATGAAATAGTCTATCCAAGTTCACACCAACAGCCTGCACAGCTAGGATATGAGCTGAATTCGATTTGAAGGCCAGGCTCTCAGCACCAGTTTGGATGAAACTGGGGTCCAGCAAACAGGTAACTGGCTTTACTACAAATGGAGGCATGGGCGTGGGGCAATGCTCCCCACCAAGAAGCAACGTTTATACCTTTCAAGGAAGTTTACAGTCGTTATTGCGTCTACTTGATCTTTCAACCAATATTCACTGAGCATCCTATGTTCTAAACTGTCCTAAGAATGCATTAAGAGATAACCAAAGTCCCTACTCATAGGCACTCACATACTAACGAGAGGGCAGATGCCAAAATAGCAGCAAAAGGTAAACACACAAAGATAGACGAAGGCACAGAGACAGACATAGACAGAGAGATAGACATAGACAGAGAGATAGACATAGACACAAACATAAAGATAGGACACAGACAGACACAGACATTAACATAGACATCAATACATAGACAGACATTGACAGAGACAGGCAGACATAGACAATCTCCATGAGAACAATTAAATCAGGACCAGGGGATGTGAGAGATGTCAAGGATGGCCTCACATTAGACACACGGCCGAGAAAAATGTGACTGTCGAGGGAAAGAACATTCCAAGTAAATGGACCAGTCGATGCAACGTTCCAAGGAAACTAGTCATCAAGTGCTGCCTGCATACCACAAAGAATACCTGATGGCAGAAAAACAACAAAAAGACAACAGTAGGAATTGATATCTTAGCATCAGTGGGGGGATAAATATGGAACCTTGTTGCTCACAAGGATGACTTTCGGTTTTGTTCTCCAGGGTGGTGAGGACCAGAGAACATAGAATAAAGCAGGTGACCTGATTGGATTTACATTTTACAATTTGACTAAGGACAAGAATGGAAGAAAAATAAAATAACTCATGTTAGCCAACACGGTATATAGCCCTGAATCTACAGGTGATAGTAGCTTGGGCCAGAGGGCAAGCATCGAAGATGCTGAGAAGCAGTTGGACTGGGGAGCTATTGTAAGGGGAGCTGGAGTGTTCTGAGGGTCACCCCAGAAACACGAACCCCAGAACTCACCATGGAACATGAATGTGCCACAAGTGTGATATCTAGTTAATGAGAGTGGAGTCAACTTTAAGAGCACTTGCTCATCCCCCAGCCAGGGATCATGCTACTATCTCTATGCAGCACAACCCAAGATGTCCAACTGAGCCCCAACACCAACCACTGAGCCATCCCCAGGTTCCTCACCCTTCTCCTAGCAAGATGGCAGGCCAGCTGTGCCCTCTACCACATACTCAGCATTTTTCAAATGGCATTTTCCCAGTAAGGAAAACACAGCACGCCGCTTTAATGCAAGATGATAGAACAAAGGAACAGCTCTTGGGGAGGCATCAAATGACTCCCAAATCAGGGAGCCACACCGAACATCCCACAAAGAGGATAGTGGCTCATCTCCCATATTCTTCCTCAACACAGGCTTGACAGGCACTTTCTGGATTACCAAGAACTATGGGGTGCTGGTGGAGAGAAGAGTACAGACGTAAGAGTCAGGGGATCCATCACCACAGGCTATGATACCGAGGAGGAGAGGATCGCCCGTGTGAGTACAACAGTCCTCAGTGTGTGCTCTGACTGGAATGCATGGGTGGTGGCATGGAGGGAGTCAAGTAGGAGATGGCCAAGCAGTGGCCCACAGTTTCTGTGTGGAGCCTGCATTAGAAGCTTAGAGGTACTTTCTTAATACTGTGAGGCTGTCATGGCTACCACTCCATCTCAGCAGGAAAGCTGAGGCTCAAAGACTATCAGGAGCAGGTCGAACCTGTGTGTCTAGCTTCCCAGGGAAGAACTATCTTACGGGTGCACAGCTGGAACCTCATCACTCAAAAGCCCTCTGTCTTACTCAGGGGTTCTATTCCCGCACAAACATCATGACCAAGAAGCAAGCTGGGGAGGAAAGGGTGTGTTCAGCTTACATTTCCACATTGCTGTTCATCACCAAAGGAAGTCAGGACTGGAACTCAAGTGGGTCAAGAAGCAGGAGCTGATGCAGAGGCTATGGAGGGATGTTCCTTACTGGCTTGCTTCCCCTGGCTTGCTCAGCCTGCTCTCTTATAGAACCCAAGACTATCATCCCAGGAATAGCACCACCCATAACAGGCTCAGCTCTCAGCCCTTGATCACTAGTTGAGAAAATGCCTTACCAATGGATCTCATGGAGGCATTTCCTCAACAGAAGTTCCTTTCTCGGTGACAACTCCAGTTTGTGTCAACTGGATACACAAAACCAGCCAGGACACCCTCTCATTCCTCTCTCAGGGAAATCCCTATTTTGACTATGAATAGCAGTTAAAGTGATGAGACTGACCCACCAGGTCTATCAGTATCCCGAACCCAGAAAACTCTTCTGTCTTTTATTTTTTTATTTGTATGTGTTAATTACACATAATGGATTCCATCATGACATCTTCAGTCATGTTTTGACCATATTTACCTCCTATTATACTCCTGCTCCCCTGTTATTCTCACTGGTCCCACTCCTCTCCCAAACTCATCGCCTTAGACTTTCACATCTTCTTTTTATGCCCCTATGAATTTCTTTAGGTTGCTTACAGCAGCGTGGGTTAAGGGTTATTAACAGGTGCACATGCACCTTACTAAGGGGCCACACCACCAAAGAAAATGCCTGTCCTTCCCCTAGAAAGCATTACCTGCACAGAGATCCTCAGAGAAGGATGAAGTCTTACAAACTCCTCGTCCCACCAACTGCGCGTTGGCCAGCTTAGTCTTGTATGAGTCCTCAGAACTACTGTGAGCTCAAGAGCACAGTAGCCATGTCCTGCCCTGAAGTCAGGGTCCCACACCATCCCCCTACTCTGTTCAGCTCTTACATTCTTTCTCCCCACGCCCACCCCAACTATAATGTCCCCTGAGTGTTAGGGAAGACAATATCGATGTCTCGTTTATGGATGAGTATCCAATCTCAAGAACAAGATTTCTAGTGGTCCTGGATATGGGTAGATGGGACCCCTCCAGTCTGAACTGTTCTGTAGATCAGGACAAAATTAACCCTGGCTTCCCAAACAGCCTCTACCACAGCTCCCTACTTCTCACCTCATAAGTTCTGGTGAGAGAATTACCAGAAATAAATGTTACAGTCCTCTAAACCAGTGCCCTTCCTAAAACTAGCATAAGCTAAGCGAGAAGCCCCCTTGGACACACTCCAAGCCACAGATGGGAGTACTCTTATAGCTGGGGAGGATAAAAGACAAATAGGCAGGTGATGGTACACACCTGTATCCTATTCGGGACTCAATAGCAGGAGAATCTCTGTGAGTTCAAGGCTAGGTTGGTCTACATAGTAAGTTCCAGGACAGCTAAGCAGCCAAGTCTACATAGTGAGATGCTGTCTAAAACAGAGGAGGAGGAGGAGGAGGGGGAGGAGGAGGA
>NW_022196891.1:64512244-64518860 GCF_008632895.1 Mastomys coucha
GGAGGAAGAGGAGGAGGAGGAGGAGGAAGAGGAGGAGGAGGAGAAAAAAAGGAAGAGGAGGAGGAGGAGGAAGAGGAAGAGGAAGGGGAAAAAGAGGAAGAGGAGAAAAGGAAGAAGAGGAGGAGGAAGAAGAAGAGGAGGAGGAGGAAGAGAAGGAAGAGGAGGAGGAGGAAGAGAAGGAAGAGGAGGAAGAGGAGGAGGAGGAGAAAGAGGAGGAGGAGAGGAAAAAGAAGGAAGAAAAAAACATGAGATACAAATGACAAAATCTATAATGGGGCATCTGTAAGGTGCTCAGGGCTCAGACTAGAAGCCAAGATAATCACATGTTGGTTGGATAAACTGTAATTGCCAGAGTATAACCTACTGAAAAGCTGGCACTGTAGGCATGTGGGGTAGGGCAGAAGTCTATCTTCATGATAGCTTGACATGAAAGAGGTGTAGGGTTCAAGCTTTTCAATCAGAAAAACACAGGTTCAAATTGCAGCGTCCCCCATGTATTGCTGACTCAGCGCAATTTACTTAACCTCTCCTAAACCACAATTCCTGTTTTAGAAAAGAGAATATACTAGTCCTCACAGAATTCAAATGAGGCTTAACACAAAACAATGCTGTGACAGGCATACTGTAAGAGTTAGCTATATAAATCCGTGAGATCAATGGGGTGAGAGAAATTGCAAGTCTGCCCCCTGGTGGAAAGCTAAAGCCTAGCACATAGGTGAACGAAAGACACGTTAAAGGTAATATGGCCAACAGACACACATAGTCCATCTTTGCTAGATCCCCCTTGCTGCTACAGAACAGAAGGGACTGACTACCAGTCCTCAGTCCTGTGCACTCACACATATGAAACCAAGAGAAAAACCTTCAAAGCTGAGTGTGCGCAGAAGCCACATCTAAGAATCTATTAGAGAACATTCAACCGGAAGGTGGTGATGCTGACTGTAAGATCCTTGCAGGGACAAATAAATCTGTAACATACACCAGCCACCAGAGCATCAATTAGAAACCTCTCAGGGAAACTGCTCTTCAAAAATAGCCTTCCTTGGGGCTGGAGAGGTGGCTCAGAGGTTAAGAGCACTGACTGCTCTTCCAAAGGTCCTGAGTTCAATTCCTAGCAACCACATGGTGACTCACAACCACCTGTAATGGGATCCGATGCCCTCTTCTGGTGTGTCTGAAGACAGCTACAGTGTGCTCATATAAATAAAATAAGTCTTTAAAAAAATAAAAATAAGGGAGTTGGAGAGATGGCTCGCAGTTAAGAGCACTGAGTGCTCTTCTAAAGGTCCAGAGTTCAAATCCCAGTAACCACATGTTGGCTCACAACCATCCATAATGAGATCTGACGACCTCTTCAGGTGTGTCTAAAGACAGCTACAGTGTACTCACATATAATAATAAATAACTCTTTAGCTGGGCAGTGGTGGTACACGCCTTTAATCCCAGTACTTGGGAGGCAAGAGGCAGGTGGATTTCTGAGTTCAAGGCCAGCCTGGTCTACATAGTGAGTTCCAGGACAGCCAGGGCTACGCAGAGAAACCCTGTCTCAAAAAGAAGAAGAAGAAGAAGAAGAAGAAGAAGAAGAAGAAGAAGAAGAAGGAGAAGGAGAAGGAGAAGGAGAAGGAGAAGGAGAAGGAGAAGGAGAAGGAGAAGGAGAAGGAGAAGGAGAAGGAGAAGGAGAAAGAGAAGGAGAAGAAGAAGGAGAAGAAGAAGGAAAAAGAAAGAATAAATAAATCTTTTAAAAAATTAAAAAATTAAAATAAAAAGTAAAAACTCTGTGAGCTGGGCATGGTGGCCACACCTAGGTTCCAGCAACTGGAATAGAGGCAAGAACCTGGAGCTACAGCACAAGACCCTGTCTTGGAGACAAAAATGTTATAAATAAATAATAAAATAAATAAGAAGGCAGGCATGACTTTGTATGCAGACCTATAATTTTAGCATTCAGAAAGCAGAGATGTGAAGATGACTGAGTTCCAGGGCAGCCAGAGCTACAAAGAGAGATCCCATTTCAGTAACAAAGAAAGGTGGTTGGAGGCTGGGGGAAGCGCTTGCCCAGATCTACAGAACCCAAATGTCTTAGTCAGAGTTATCACTGCTGGGACGAAACACCATGATCAAAGCAACTTGGGGAGGAAAAGGTTTACGTGGCTCACATTTCCACATTGTAGTGTATCACTTAAGGAAGCCAAGACAGGAACTCAAACAAGGCAGGAACCTAGAGGCAGGAGCTGATGCAGAGGCCATGCTTACTCCTGCTCCCCGTAGGCACAGGGCTGCTCAGCCTGCTTTCTTATAGAAGCCAGGACCACCAGCCCAGGAATGGCACCACCCACAATGGACTGGGCTCTCTTCCATCACCACTAATTAAGAAAATGCCCTACAGGCTTACCTACAGCCAGATGTTATAGAGACATTTTCCCTACTGGGACTCCCTCCTCTCCAATGACTGTAGCCTCTGTCAAGTTGACATAAAAACCAGCTAGACACAGGAGCATCTGCCTGTAATCCCGATGCTCTTAAGGTGAGAGGAAGACAGAGACAGGAGAAGGCCGGAGCTTTAGGACCAGCTAGCCTGGTAAACCCAGCAATGAGCAAGAGACACAGCCTCAAAACAAGGTGGGAGGGGAGGACCAACACCCAAGGTTATCTCTATACACATGCACCCACACTTATACATACAAACACACACAGAAAGAAAAAGTATAAGGAATAAACCAAAAGTCAAACCGAATAAATGTCTGTGAAGGAGGAGAAGGTCAAGGGTCCTGCTGGGATGTCTTTCCCAGGAGTGGCATCCCAGGCTGCCATCCTTTCCTCTCTCCCTAGGGATCCCAGGTTGGTACCCTGCATCTTCCATGAGCTAGGGAAGGGCTGGGAGGGTCCCCAGCACCCAGAAGCCATTCCACTTCTTTATCCGGTTGGTCCCGAAAAGCCACAACCCTACCCTCTGAGACAAGCTCTCAAGAAGAAAAGCCATGGCTTGTCCCAGAAGGTAGGGTTATGGTATTCCCACCCACATAGCCTGACTCCCCCTGCTCCTTCTGGGGAGCCCCTCTTATCAGATGCCAGGCTCAAACATCCCCACGTGGGTCAGAACATGGTGTTCAGCTAGACACTTTGATGGCCCTTCCACCATCTCCACTCTGAGGTTTGTCCGAACCAGCCTGCCATACATTCACCAGATGTGGCTCCTCTTTTGGAAGGATGTATGTATGCTCTCATTGAGATCATGTCCACCGTGGACTCAACATTTATAGGCTTTGAAGGGATTTTAAGAACACTGGTATTAGTTATTTTAATACCACATACGTGGACTTGGGAACTTTCAAAGATCGTCTTTGTTTCTTTGTTTTTGTTTTTGTTTTTGTTTTGTTTTGTTTTGTTTTGTTTTGTTTTCCTGAGACAGTGTAGACCAGGCTGGCCCCAAGCTCAGAGATCCATCTGCCTCTTCCTACCCTACCCCCAACCCTCGAGTGCTAGGATTAAAGGCATGTACCACCTCCACCTGCCTCTTCTGGGCATTTTAATGTTAGTCTGGTGCAACCCTGTAAGGAAGCAAGGACTAGATAAAGAGATGGAGGGTGAGCTTTTAATCCAGGATTGGGCAATTAAATTAGTCAAGTGCAAGGCTAGACCTAGGAAGATGCTAGAAGAGAATGAGACATAAACGTGCAACCTCTCTCTGTATGAAGAGGTTGAGCCTGGGATTAAAGGCATGAACCATCAAGGCTGGCCCTACATGAAATATATTTAGTTTTTAAAAACCTTATTGAACTGTAACTTGTGTGCTGGCTAGTATTCTATGTCAACCTGACATAGGACAGAGTCATTTGGGTAGAGGGAACCTCAACCGAAGAGGGGTTGGGGGGGGAACTCCATCAGATTAGCCTGGAAGCAAACCTGTGGAACATTTTCTTGATTGGTGATTGATGTGGGAGGGCCCATCCCACAGTGGATGGTGCCAACCCTGGACAGGTGAGTTGTATAGGAAAACAAATTGAGCAAGTCAGAGGAAACAAGCCAACACGGCATTCCTGCGTGGCTTCTGCTTCAGTTCCTGCCTTGAGTTCCTACCCTGACTTTTTCCTTCATGAGGGAGCCCTTTCCTTCCCAGGTCATGGTGCTTTTATCGCAGCAACAGACAGCAAACTAAGATCCCATCACTGTGGCGGGGAGCATAAACACAGCTAGTGCCTCCTGGAGTTCTCGCAGTGTCCTTGGTAATCCTCAGGTGACTCGCCTCTCGCTTACCCACCTGACATCTGCTCCAGGTTACACCAAGTTTTCTACAATGTGTAATACCTAAACCATACATTATATACTTATTTCTGTCTCGGCAGAAATTCGGAGATCCATCCATGTTGGGCGTAGCAAATCTCTGCCTTTTTGTGGGGAGGGTTATTCCTCTTGTTGAGTCTTGAGGTTCTCTATATATTTTGGACACAGGTTTGCAGAGGCTTTGTAAGCATTTGCTCTTATTCTGTGGCTTGATTCCATTTTTCTTTACGACGATATCTCTCAAAGGTCCGGCATTTAAAAATGGATGGCACCTGATTTACCAATCATTTTTCCTATTTTAGAAATCTCTCTATAACCCAGTGTCATACTTTTCTGTTGTCTTCTATGAGTTTTATAGTATTGGGTTTTACATTTAAAACCCATTTGGGGAGGTTACGGCCAAAAGCAGGCTCCCGTCATGTAAGGCAACCACAGGACTTCTCTGTTTGGTACCTTGTTCCAACTGGTCTTCTCTAAGCACGCTGGAGTGGGGACTGTGTTGGTCCATGTTGGATGCTCAGTGAAGCAGACACACTCTCCCTTGCTCTCGAGGAACTGCCGTGCAGGACAGAGCTGGAGTAAGGCGCCATCCGTGTACACGAGCGTCCTCTCCCCGCTGCCTGCTTTTAACTGAAAGAATTAGAAGACTCCAGTGGCGCCTTCTCTCTTCCTTGGTTTGCGGTGATGTTTAAGCTTTCCAGTCTCTATCTGCAATGCTTGGGACATTGTCTGGGAGAGGCAGCGTTACTAGTGCCAGGAACACCAGGGCTTGTGAGGGTCCATGTGGGTAAAAAAAACCACGAGGTCCTGGGGTTTCAACCCTTCCTGTAGAGCTGATCCAACTCACAAAAACAAGTTGTTATCAGGGAACCTCTTCCAGGTCTACAGGATCAGAGTTCTCAGGAATGAATCCCAGTGACTTTTTTAAAAAAAAAAATAATAATAACAACACACTTGTACACACATGCACATATACAGTTGATTATAATAGCAGCTTATAAAACTACTGTAGGGTAACAGTTGTAGCCTTAGGGCTGGGGAGATGGCCACACAAGCATGAAGGCCTGAGTGCAGATTCCCAGAATATGTACTGGATGCTACAGTACACATCCACTTCATGTGGGCAGGGACATGCAGCCTTACAGAACCTGTGAGCTCTAAGCCCCATGAGAGAGCCCCCTCTAAAATAAATAAATAAATAAATAAATAAATAAATAAATAATAAGCTGGTGGCTGATGTGATGATGCATAGCTTTAATCCCAGCACCCAGAAGGCAGGAGGCAAATCTCTGTGAGTCTGAGACCAGCCTGGTCTACATAGTGGGGTGCATAATAAAAATAAAAATAAAAATAAAAATAAAAATAAAAATAAAAATAAAATAATAATAATAATAATAGAGTGATTGAGGAAGACACTTAACAACTACTTCTGGCCTACATACACACATTGAAAGGCTGGAGAATCTTAGAATTTAAAATGAGGGCATTTAATACAAATGTATGGTGTATAACCTTTACCTAAAAGGACATGGAGGGCCGCTGTAGCCAGCCAGAAATATAAAATAGCCGGTTCCAGGAATTGAGAGCCTCAGGGCTCTGGTTCCCAGTACCTGCCCCTCCTGAATGATCCACTATGAGGGCGGAACTAAGAATGAAGGTCTAGTGGTTTATGAGACTCTCCACCCTGCAGACCGATAGATGAAGATTGCATTCCTAGAATGAATGTGCTCCCCTCTCTAACTGAATACCTTGGTCAGGTCCCTCTGAAATTTTCCACTGTTTCTATGTTCTGATTTCCTTGGTAACCCTCTCCCCGCCCCCAGCCTGTGGATGTTCCCTTAAATACCCGACACTTCTTGTGTTCGGGGTCGAACTCTGGCCAGCATGGTCATGAGATCAACCCCGGCATCGAACTCTGGCCATCAAGGTCATGAGATCAACCCGGTACCGGTATCCCCAATAAACCTCATGTGATTGCAGCAAGTTCGGTCTATCGTGAGTCATTGGGTGGTCGCATCATCCTGAGACTTGAGTAAGGATCTCCCCAGTTCTGGGGGTCTTTCAACATTCATACCTATGCACCCATGCACACATACATCCACACTCACTGCCCCATCCCAATCCACTCACAATTGTAGCCATGGAGGAATTAAGGGAGTTAGTTAGCATCTATGTGCTCTAGTGGAGGCTTACATATTTTCCAGAAAGAGAGGGGAGGGGAAAAAAGTCATATTAGTAGTTAATACTTTTAGGGGCACTTGGGTATATGCCACGCACACTTTGTGTGAAGGTGGTATCTGAGGCGTAAACTTCAAGGAAAGTCAGTCTCCTGCCT
>NW_022196891.1:64519886-64530828 GCF_008632895.1 Mastomys coucha
TTTTACACCACCCGTGTGTAGTCTGTTTGTCAAAGCCGAATCCCGTGCCCACCTGGCCAGAATCCCTTATCCCGCGGAACAGGGACCCCGCGAGAAATCCCGGTCCGCGGCAGGTATATATATATCTCTTAAATATCTATAGCCAATCAAAGACAGTCCAGGAACCGAAGCCACCTCCTCCTGCTGCCATCTGATTCCCCACCACTAGATGGTAGACACACACCAGACTTACTGGCAGTTCAGGTTCCACATTTGCAGCCGCTGAATTCAGTTTTCCAGTGATCCCGGAGAACCTGCACATTCCTAGCATACTTCACGGGTTTGTTTGTTTGTTTCAAGGACGAGTGAACTCATTACAAACACAGGAAAAATATAATGTGATTCTACAGTGGAGGCTGGATACTGCAGAGGAAGCAGATGGCACCGAGCAGGTACCTGTGAAATGCATGTGTGTGAGGAGCATCCCAGGCTGTCACAGATGGCTTGCCCTGGTCAGGACAGTCAGAACTCAAGACACACTCAAGTCCCTGGAACCACTGAATCCAAGCAGCTCCTCACGATAAAGACAACGGCCAGTGTGTGGATGTGGTGATGTGACAACTAGTTTACGTAGAGAGGAAACAGTTTTTCCGCTCCTGGGACGTATCTACCAGGGCTTAGTCCTGTCTCTAGTGGGTTCACATATTTTCTTGTAGCTCATGGTTTATTGAAAGTCTATGTAAGCAAACACACAAGACTAGGCTAACATCTAGCACATAGTTTCCGCTTTACAATGTTGGGGATTGAGCCCGCACCTCTTGCTTATGCTAGGCAGGTGCTCTGGTACCAAGACACATCCCCAGTCCAGAAAATGCCCTCATTAAATTGTTCTCTTTTCAAGGGAGGGAGACGATTAGGAGGGCTATTTCTGAAACAGGGTCTTCCATATGTGGCCCAAGAGGACTTTGTCATCCTCCTGCCTCAGCTTCTCCAATATTGGGGTCACCTTTAAATCCACTTTAAAGCATACCGTGAAGGAGTGCACCTACACTAGTCTCTTGGAGCTGACAATGCCACGGTCCAAGACCGTGTCTCTACTCCTTGAATTGAAGCCTTTTAAGAAGGTATTCACCGTGGTCTGCAAGCCAGCCCATTGATGGCTTCATTAAAGCAATGCTAATTTGGAGCTAGAACTTGCAACCACCTGTGACCTCAATTCCATGGGATCCGATGCCCTCTTCAGGCTCTGGAGGGCACCAGGCAAACACGAGGTACTGATATACCATGAAGGCAAGACAACCACACACATAGAAAGAATTAAGAGCGGCACCACTGCCCTCACCCCCACCCCCACCCCCCCACTCCCCACCCTAGGGAAAGAGTCCACACTGCTGAGTCTCCTATTGAGAGACCTGCCTAGGTCCAGGCTGGTCTGGGTTAGTGAAAATCAAGCAGCTGGAAAGCCAGGATGAACAGAGGTAGAGATGAAGGGAAGCTAAGACATGGGGACTGTCAGGAGCTGCAAAGAGCACCAGTCGCCTGGGTGAAAGCCCTGGAGGTGGGCCTTTTAGAAACAGGAATAAGCTGGCTGTGGTGGCATCTGCCTTTAATCCCAGCACTTGGGAGGTTGAGGCAGGTGGATCTCTCTGAGTTCAGAGGGCGGCCTGGTCCACATAGCAAGTTCCAGGACAGACAGGGCTTAGATAGCAAGACTCTTATCTCAAAGAACCAACAAATAGATAAATGAATGAATGAATGAATGAATGAATGAATGAATAAATAAGTAAATAAGCAAGCAAACAAGATTAGAAAGGCTGGAGCAGGATGACTCAGTAGTTCAGAGCACTTGCTCTTTCAGAGGATCCAGGTGTGGGTCCCAGCACTCACCTGGTGGCTCACCCCAACACCTTGCACATTGCATGCATATAGCACACATACATACATGCAGACAAACACTAATGCACATATATGATTTAAAAGTATACACTTATACCTTCATTCACATCAGAGAGTTATAATGAATGTAAGCTTCCTCCCTCCCCCTCCCCACACCCTCCCAGCCACCTCTCGGGTTCACTCCACCTAGGTTTTTGTTCTCCTTTTCAACAGTGAGAAGTGGGTGGGTCTGACAGGCAACAGAGCTGTCCATGAGAACAGAGCCAGCATTCCTAGAACCTCAGCCTTCCCAGAAACCGTGGCCCAGTGTCCACATGACAGGAAATGCAAGGTAACTAACACTAGGAGAGCCTGAGCCCCGCTAGGGCCTGGAGTCTGCCCCACACACATCCAGGCCTAAATAAGACAGGCTAGACAAACCTACTTCCTCCAGAAAAGCAAGGCCCAGCCCTCCCTCCACCCAATTCTTGAAGCAGGCTGCATAGGCTGCTTCCAACCAGGCACCACAAAGGAGTTTGAGAGTTGAATTTGAATTCGTTGTTTTTATTTGTCTTTATTTACAGCCAAGTACATGGGGGTGTGGTCATTTCATATTACTAACAAAGGCAGGGCACTAGAAAGCAAAGACGGGAAGAGGCAGCATCTTCTAGGGAAAGGACAGCCTAGGTCTCTCGCCACTCAGCCTTGCTCCTGAGGCAGGCCTGCGTGGGAACTCACTGCCTGAGAGAAACCGGAAGCCACTGAGTACCGAGCAGGCCCAGCGCCAGAATCTTAGAGGGGACTGTGTACAGCAGATCCATCCCATTGTGCCTTTCCAACCTGCCCTCTTCCTTGTTCTGACACAAAGCATACAGCAATTGCCTGGAGGAGGAGAGTATAAGTGGCAATGGTGACAGAGAAAGCCAGTTGGTCCTTCCCAGAAAGCATGGGCCTGCATGTACCAGGGGCTGACGCTAGCCATTTCTTTGGAGATTCTTGGACATGAACACGGGTTCCAAGGGCAGTGAAAAACATTTCCCTGCTAAAGACTGCATTCCTCTGCAACTGTGAGGCTTTGAGGTCAAGCTTGATCAGTCTCCACTTTTGGCTACTCAGGGACACACCTGACCCAGTGGCCTCCCAAGAGACTCACCCTGGAGAGAGCAAACTGGAGCCAACTTTCCCCCATGATCTGAGTAGCCACCATCGTAAGTCCTAGTTCTGACACAGATGACTTGGCCACTCCACTCCCTTCCCCGGGGCCTACTCTACCCACGCCAGATCAGATTCCTATCTTTTTCAGCCTCGAGTTACCCAAAGAGAAGTCTGAGGCGGGGGCGGGGGGCGGAGTGCATTACTATGATGAGGTGCAAGGCTGGACCTTCCTGTGACACAAGGTTCAGAACTTCTGTTTCCTAAATACTCAGGCCAAAGATGTATTTATGAGCAGGTGGGGGAAGCAAGCACCATTGGGTGGCTCTGAAGCCGAAGGATGTGTGCACCTGTGATTCAAGGTTGGGCAGCCCTGCCCAGCTCGGCTGCCTCTCTTTTAATAGCTAAAAAAATCCCCGGATGACAAATGCCAAGGTACCCAAATCCGTTTACCTCCAGCTCTCCAATGGAACTGCACAGCCAAAACCTCAAGACTCAGACCACAATGTTTCTCCTCTTAGAAAGCTCAAACGCGCAACTGGCCGAAAGCTGGGCGGCCAGAAAACAGGACAGCTTCCAGCCCTTCCCTGTACCCAGCAAAGATTGCTTCTAGCCAATCCAGAACTGGCAACCACTTCAAGGAGATAGGGGTAGGGTGGTCCTACAGCTGTGTCCAAGCTACAAGCGTGCTGGCTCAGAGGTTTTGGGGGTTTGGTCCCAACACCATAGGTAGATGAGGGAGCAGCTAAGTAAAGGCTCAGAGATGAGAAGAATCCATTTTCCACGGCAGTGGGCTAGACAGCCAAGGCACTAAGTGGTTTGGCACCTGGAGGCTTCAAGTAACGTTGAGCGTGCTACCCACTGAGCGGCCATGGCTCTTTGTACACAGGAAAAGGTTTCCCACGAGCACATGCAACACTAGCCAAGCCAAGGTCCTTGTTCTTGGGGTCTGAGGCCAGGTCCTAACCTACCGTTTTTAATCTCAGAATTGCACGAAGTTGATGTGATAAAGACTACTCCCCCCAAATACTCTAGGTGGATCTGCCTTGGTGAGTGCGCCTTCCCAAGGGCGCCTGAGCTGAGAGCTCCCTGCTCCAAAGGCAGCTGCCATTATGTGAACTTGCTGCCCCGAGCGAGCCTGCACTATGGCCTCCTACTGCCTCAGAAAAGCGGCAAAGCTCTGCTGAGGAAGGACTGGGTTAATGACGTTTAAATAGAAAAACACGGAATTGAAGGCAAATTTGAATCCTGATTGGGGAGTCAAGACGGCTCGGGGGAACCTCGGTGTGGTTTGTGAAGTAATGGAGTAAGAGCTTCTGTGGGCTCTGAGTGCTACCCAGTCGCAAGGCTCTCCCATAGGTTTGGGGGGCTAAGCATGTGGCCCACAAAACACAGGATGGTGACCAATGTGACAACCCACGGTTCTTCTGCAGCTAGCACAGAGTAAGGCCTTTACCTCACACCTATCCCTTCTTGCTTGGTCCCATTCCCTCCGGCTGCCTTCTCAGCAAGCCATCCATCAACTTCCTCTAGGCAGGAGTTGCCACCAAGAAGAAGTGCTCAGAAGAGCTGAAAATCTCTACCTTGGGCATCTTCAATCTAAAACCCCAGGTTGGGTACCCATGATTTAACTACCCTCCCTTAATATCTTCTAAGACATAACTTCTCTTCTCCCCGCCCCTTCCTGCTAGGCAGCCACCTTATTCACATGGTGACGGTGTGGTCCAGGAAATCATCCTGCTGCTGCTGCTGCTCTCCCGTGGGAGGCATCAGCTGTCGCCTCACGGTCCAGCCCCAGCTCAGAAGGGACAAGAGCTATTGCCAGCTCCATGGATGGAACTCCTGGGGCATCCTTGAACAACTGTCAGTGGTCAATGCCAGATGTTGTTAACCAAACCTCAGACTGCAATGAGCTGCTCTGTATCCAATAGTACGTCAGGCAATTCACTAGCTACTTCCCTAGGAGGCCATTTTCCTTACATTCTCCAGGCGATAGAGTCCTACCCCAACCCCTTCTCTCTTTTCTTGCACAGGATGAGACCCTATAAAATCCCCACCTGGAAACTGGAGACAGCTCTGGCTTCCTGGGAAACAGAGCTAGCACAGGAAGATAGGAGTCATGGAGGTACCCAGGCAGCCAGAGTGAGGCAAGGAGGACAGATCGATCTTCCTTAGTGGGCCTCTTCCCTGAGATTGAGTTGAGTTGAGATCACACTTAATTTCAACTCCAAAAACAAAAAAGAAAGAACGACAGACAAAAAAGTATCTCCCTCAGCTCCAGTTTCAAGGAGGTGGCATCTGACAGCAGAGCCCTGGAGGGTTGAGACCCACCCCACTGAGGCCCAGGGCTCTTAAAACAAAGGACATCAACCAACCAACCACCCAACTGCCATGGCTCCCCGGGTGCCAGAGAGCAGGACTCTGCTGAGCGGGGCTCCAGGCCAAACACCCACGCACAGGTTCCTACAGAATGCTTATGGCAAACAGCTTTACAGGATTTGTACAGTTACACAAAAATAGATCCTTTCTTTTTATATATACGTATGTATGTGTGTATTTATAACTGGTTACACGTTGGATTCATAATTAGGCATCACCAGTACTAGTTGGCACAGTTTGTCACTTAAGCTCGGGGTCAAGTTCGGTCAAGATTTGCTGTTCCAAAGTACAAAAAGGCAGAAAAAGGGAAATCAAGGCATTTCATCTCCGTGGTGTTTTCTTAAATACAGTAATTTCTGAGGAGGCGTATGTACAGGTGACCAGAGCCTCTCGACCCCTCCTGTGTCTTGGAGCTGGGGGCTGGGGTTTGGAATCAGGGCACGGGGGTCAATGTGGCCGGCTGCTGGACTCTGACGCCTGCCTCTTGCGGGAAGGAGTGTAGCCGTTGAGATAGCCGTTCGTCTGCCGCTTGGAGAGCCCTCCGTTGAGGATGTCCTGGATATGTTGCACGATGAGGTTGATGGCCACTGTGAGACAGAGACCAGCAGTGTTAGGGACAGCGGGGGAAGGCAAGGGCGCACGTGCAGGGCGGTGAGGACAGTCTGCGGGCATGGACAGGCACGCAGGAAGCAGAGGCAAAAAGACTTCCAGGAGAGTGGCCCTGACTCGAGAGCAAGTCACCTAACCTTCTCCAGAGCCTCCAGCAAAATATTCTAAAAGGATAGGGAATGATATCCTATGAACGGACATCTACTAGGAGTCAGTCAGAGGTCCCACCAGATGAAGCAAGCAATCCAGAAATTGTGTGGATATGACTGGAGGTGGTTTGTTTTTATTTGTTGTTTTGGGGGTGGGTTTTTTTTTTGAGGGTTGGGGATTGGGGTTAGAGATAGGGTTTTTCTGAGTACCCTGGCTAATCCTAGAACTCTGTATAGACCAGGCTGGCTTCAAAATTCAGAGTTCTGCCTGTGTCTTCTGAGAGCTGGTGTTAAAGGCATGTGCCACCAACACCTGGCTGGAGATGGTTTCTAATAGCACCAATTACCTCTAAGCCCCTATTACCAAGGATCTGCCAACTTATGTCCCCAACCTGCCACAATATCAATACAGAAGGCTCTTCTTCCCACAGAAGGGCAAGCTGTGTTAGCATCAGAAACAAACTACATACCTCAACTAGCTGCCCAATGCTAACAGCACCAACAAGAGTGTGTGTGTGTGTGTGTGTGTGTGTGTGTGTGTGGAGGGGGGTTATATGTGAGTGTATAGGGGTGCCAGAGAAGATGTCAGGTGTGTCCTTCCCTACTACCCTCCACCTTATTCCCTTCAATCAGGCTCTCACTAAACTAGGGACACAGTTAGGCTGGCAGACAACATGTCCCAGCAACTGTCCTGTTTCCAGTCTAGATAGTACTAGGGTTACAGGCACAGACACAGCCATACCCCCCGCCCCCCAGGATTCTGGGACTTGGTATGTTTCATTTGACAAAAGTGGTAAGCAGGTCACTGAGCCCAGGAGGATGCCCCACAGGTACTCACCGAGATTGTCGGCACCTCTAGGAATGATCACGTCAGCGTATTTCTTTGTCTGCAGAGAGAGATATTTACATCGCATTAACAGGGACGTTCAGGGATGAGCCTGAGTCCCTCTCCAAGGGCACAAAGGAAGGACTAGCCGGCCCCTGCCAGCAGTTTGAGGCTGTGAGTGCGATGCTGGGGAAGGAGAGGCCTAAGGAGGTACCTTCATGGCTGAAATGCAAGTGAAAGAGAGACAGGACATGTCCAAGTATCGCCAGCACTAGGGATAGCATTAATCAGAAAAACCCAAACTTAAGTGGCTGGAGATGCAGCTCAGTGGTAGAGCTCTTGCCTAGTATTAAGACCCTGGATTCCATCCCCAATGCTCACAAAACAATAGCTGCACTTAAAGGGGATCCATCTACCTTGGGGTTTTAAGCATTTCTGAGGGGTGATGCTATTCACACTCAGCCCTCAGATACGCCAGGGAAGGGAATGCCCTGCTGGGACTAGCTTCTTTTATCATTACAATATTTTACAAAGTACATTTTAAAAAGTGAAACCACCCTCCTTTTGTGTTGTGTATTTTTGTTTGTTTACTAAGACTCCAGGAGCCACACTGGCAGTAAGGGCGTCCTAGAATATGCCCCTGGTCTTTCACACAGTCCACAAGTACCCCCTTGTATGCCTGAGTACTCTCATTCCGACCAACTGCTGACGTTTTTTCTGCCTCGGACCTCAGACCTTTCTCAACTATGGGAAATGAACTGGTCTTCCCTGAACAAGGAGCAGCTGGACCATGGGAATGAGCATACACGACCCAGAAAACACTTGGCCAGGATCTTCAGGGGACCTATACCACAGTGTACGTAGTTGGCTCCCAGTGGTGAAATCCTGGGTTCTCAGTAAGTCAGAGAGTGGGAAGGTTCTCAGGTAAAGAGATGAAAAGAATTTCACACAGCCCCTCGGCCCTGGAAGCCCTGTCCTAGAAACCTGATCTTATAACCTAACCTTCAGGCTGGCAAACTTACTCTGGGTTTACTCAAAAAAGCCAGTAGTCCCTGACTGAAAACAAAACCAAGTCTGGTGTAAGGTGAAGGTCTAACCGACTCAAAGCAGACAAGTTGAGGAGAGAAAGCAGAAGGCATTTATTAGCATGAAAAGGTAAACCCGCCTACTCTGAAGGCCATTCCCAACACCACTCTTCCCAAATGACCTCGCTCAAACGGCCTAAGTGCCAACTTCTCCCTCTCCTAACTATAATAAGGAAGGCCTGCTGCGCCAGACCCGCGCCTGCTCAAGCTGGGAGGACAGCAACTCTCCGAACGTTCCCTGGGAGGACAGCTATTCTCCTAATGTTCCCTCCCAATCTCCTTCCCTTCTCAAGACCACATCACACCTTGGGTCCCTTCACGTGCCCCATTTGGCCTCTGCTGGGGAGATGTGTTTCTCTGGCTGATTATAAGCTTCATGCCAGACCTCTTTGGTTCTCAGAAAGCCACCTCAGAGGTAACTCCCAGGTCCTCCAGAGGGGATACAGCTGTCCCAGGACACGGGCAAGGAAGAGGATTCTAGCCTAGCCCAGCACTCCCCAAATCTAGAAGCCAAGAAGAGGTTGCGAATGAACCAACTGTGGCAGTGCCCACCCCCACCCCCATGCCCCGCATCCACAGTCTGACCTTCTGGAGTCTCTCTAGCTGGCTAAGATCTATCTTGGATGTGACCTAGCTTCAGGCAAAGTCTTGATAAAACAGCCCTCCCAGGCAGGAAACGCAGGTTGTGCTGGGAGATCGATACTCAGGACTAGAGCAACCTTAAGAGGAAGAGGGGAGAAAGACAGCAGGACTGGCTGGACCTAGCCTGCTGCTGTCTGAGGACTTCAATCAGGTGCTCACTCAGAGAGGAGTGGCTCGAGCTGCAGAGAGCCGGAGCGAAGGCTCAGCAGCTAAATGTTCTTTCTCAGTGTTCTCACAGAGAATCCAGCACATACCCAGTGGCTGACAGCCATCTGTAACTCCAGTTCCAGAGGATCCCAGTGTCCTCTTCTGGGCACTCCATACATGTAGTGCACAGACATGCGCAGGCAAAAACACTCATACACTTAAAATCGTAATAAACCTTTACAGAAGAAGAAATCATTAAATATCAAGATTTACATTGAGCAGAGGCAAAGAATACAAACTCACTGGTAAGCAGAATTCCTCAAAGGCGGGCTTCACGAACGTAATGTACTGCGATAAGATCTGCTCGAGGTCCCTCCCTCTTTCGCTGATGTCCCTCAACACTGTAAGAGAAGAAAAAACCAAAAATCAAGAAAGCGGTTCGTGAGGAAGCACACCGGGCTCAGGCAGGCCGTTTGGGTGACTGAGACGCCAGACTTTGATCTGAGATGGATCAGCAACAGATTTAGGAAAAAAAAAAAAAACAAGTTGCATTAAGTCTTACTACCATCAAATTCTACTACAGTGTATTTGCTAACATAAAAGGCTGCTTGACCGAGTCCAGAAGCTTTCTTGTCTCAAGCAAACAGAATTCCTAAATGAACAAGAAAAGAGCAGGGCATCCCCACTGAGTCGGACAACAGGAGGCAGGGGGCATCGGCTGGCAGAATGTTCCCTCCCACCCCCGTGTTCCAAAGCCCACAGCAACCCCTGCACCACCACCACCACCACCACCACCATCCCACCCCATACACCCCTGCCACCGCTGCAGCTCTCCTGGGTGGGAATACCAGTGGTCGGGAAGCTCTTTCTGCTCGCTTCAGGCACAGATGTTTGCAAAGAGAAATGCCCCACAGTGAGAGAAGCACATTCCAGGCAAGGGTAAGCTGGAGTTGAGAGGAAGCCCAGCCAGACCCAGATTCACCGCCTCTATGTCTACGATCTCCCTTCAGTCCCTCTAGTCAGGGACCAGCAGCCAACACTTTTTAAAACCTAGTTTTAAGGGCCAGACCATCTTGGTCCTGTCACTGTGCTCGGACCTCCACAAGCCTTAGTTTCCATTAGAGAAGTGAGCTGGGGAGGGGGGTCCTGTCAGCCAGCTCAGCTCTCTGCACAGCTGCCACTTTAAAGCTGATTGTCAACCTGCTAAGTTTTTCAGCTGTGTTCCCAGGGGTTACCAGATCAGAGCCAGGACGCTAAGTAGTTACGTGTGTGTGCACATGTATACATGATCACACCTGCCCACGTGTGGGCACACCCCACACAGACCTGCTGCTGCCTGCACACCAGACCTGGTAACTAACGCCATCTGCTGTAAGAGAAGCCAGTGGGTCACACAGTCGGCTGCAGAGGGCAAAGTGACCCAGCAAGACTGCATGGCTCTCTTTAGTGAGTATGAATCTGGAGGAACATGACCTAGATGTGAGTCCTGTCCCCAGAGACTCCTGCTCCTGTGACCTTGAACAAGTGACTTAACCTCTTTGAGTCTTCATTACCTTAAACAAAAAGTAGACAAAGAAGAACATCTTATTTATAACTGGGGGAGGGAGGAATCTCATGTAGCCTAGGCTGGTCTTGATATATAGCAGAGGATGATCTTCAACTAACTTAGACACCTGCCTAAACTCCCGAGAGCTGGGATCCCAGGTGTGGGCCACTGTGCTCAGTTTCCATGCAGTGCTGGGTAAAGAATCCAGGCTTTTGTGCACACTAGGCAAGCAATCTACAAACTGCGCTACCTTCCCAGCCCTGATAAAGCTGTTAATTAAGATAAAGGGGGGGGGGGGGGCGCCTGGAGAGATGGCCCAGCGGTTAAGAGCACTGACTGCTCTTCCAGAGGTCCTGAGTTCAATTCCCAGCAACCGCACAGTGGCTCACAGCCACAGTGACAGTGTACACATATCCATAAACTAAAGATAACAGGGAGATACAGAACAATCTCCAGCATGGCAGCTGGCACACAGTAGGTTCAACAAGCCTGCCCTTCTGTGACAACTGCAGTACTAGCACAGCCTGGAGGGGGCTCCTCACAGTGAGACCAG
>NW_022196891.1:64530838-64555483 GCF_008632895.1 Mastomys coucha
AAAAATCCTGCAGAGCCCAGGACAGGTGAGACAAGGTCCGGGAGAGGCCAGGAGAGCACAAACACATGCGATGGGTGTTTTAAAGGGACCGGTGGAAAAAAAGACTCACAAAGACATGGGTCCCAGATACTGAGGACATACAATAACAGAAAAGGCACTGTCACCCAACGCCCTAAGAGCCTTTAGAGAAGTTGTCACCTTAAACTGACTAGATGGCTCCATGGCCAAGGGCAGGCCGAGGCCAGCCAGCACACTGCATTGAACTGCCCCGCTCCCTGGGCACTGCCAAGAAACCGAGCCAGAGCAAGGGCTGAGTCAGAACAAGATCTGGGCACAAGCCGGAAACTCCAGAAAACCAACACTCCCACACCACCCCACTGTAGCCCAGCCGGAGCCCCACACTTGTGTTGCAAGAAAGCAATGTGCAGAAAGCTACACGCTTGCTAGCTCCCTGCCTGGCCTGGGAGAGCCCAGCGGTGCTCTAATCGTCCATGCCTAGGTTCTTCTCTGCCCTGGTGCTTAAGAGCCACCAGGAGGGAGGAGCAGAGAGAGAAGCACTCAGTAAACGCAGAGAGTAAGGGAATCGAGGGGGGCCCGGACCTCCACAGCACTGCAGGATTCTAAGACCCATCCCCTCCCTTGCTGGTATGTTAGATACCTAGCACACATAGCCTAGCTTAGGACTGATGGGTAGAAGCGTGGCACTCGGCTGTCGCAGAACGTTCTCCAGTCCTATATCTGCTACTGTCAGACACTCACGTCCCCCAGCCCCGCAGTTCCCTGTACCCCAAGCATAAGCCAAGCGTGTCTTTTGTCACACCTGGAAAGAAGGAACTTGTAGAAGTGACAAGTAAGAAAGGTCCACAAATCGGGAGGGGCTTGGCAGAGGGGGAACTTGTAAAGACACATCTGAAACGAGGAGGCAGCAGTCTGCCCAGGCAGCAATGGGCAGACAGTCGCTGGCCAAAGAGAACCTCAGGGGGAACTGGGTACACATGCCTTTAAATCTCAACCCTTGGAGGCAGAGGCAAGCAGATCTCCCAGATCCCTCATCACTTCAAGGACTTCTAGCATTCAGTGAAGACCCCAGGCCAGGAACGGGAAGGAGAATGTTTTTGTCAAGCTGGATCGTGATGGCCTGATTTTAGTCAGAAGCCAAGACTCGATCTATTTCCAAAGACTTGACAACTACTCCAAGTCTGGTTCTAATTTCCTAGAAATTCAGCCTCCTCTGAGGTCTCTCTAGGACTGAGTCGCACCTGCTAGGCTAGTTAGTGAGCCAGTCAGTCAGACTCTCCTGAGGCCCAGCTAGGCTGCAGGGAGCACACCAGCCCCTCCTTCTCAGAAGTCTGACCTCACATGCAGCAACCATCAACTCCTGCACCTCTGGGCACTCTCCCTGCATCATCTCTAACCTGTCACTGGAGGACTAATCCCCGGATGACTGTGTGCTAGGAAAAAAAAGGTTCAAACACAAGTTTGCCCAAGGCTACATATCCATCCAAGGCCACACGCCCAGGAAGCATCCATGAGTCTTAGTGCATTTTACCTGGCTTTGATTTTTATTATTATTATTATTATTATTATTATTATTATTATTATTTTGTTTTTAAGTATACCAATGTTGCCTCTTTAGCTTGGCAACCATAAGGTGAGGAAAAGAGCTGCACATGTAGGTAAGGTGACAAGCCAGCCACTGAGTCAGATGCACTGAGGTAGGGAGAATCCATAAAGACACACATGCCTGGGTACCTCTAGAGCCACCACCGTCACTAAGCTAGAAGAGGGACCTGCCTGCTGGGACTAAGGTCTCTCCCGCCAAAGTCCCTCCATCGCATAAGGATACTTTTGTTGCTCCCCACTTAAGAGTTCAAGTGTGGGCTGGAGAGATGGCTCAGCGGTTAAGAGCACTGACTGTTCTTCCAGAGGTCCTGAGTTCAAATCCCAGCAACCACATGGTGGCTCACAACCATCTGTAATGAGATCTGATGCCCTCTTCCGGTGTGTCTGAAGACAGCTACAGTGTATTTATATGTAATAAATAAATCTTTAAAAAAAAAAATGTGCCTGAAAAAAAAATTTTTTTAAAAAAAGAGTTCAAGTGTGGCTCCGAGTGAGCATATACCCTGACTTAGTCAGGGTTTCTATTCCTGCACAAACATCATGACCAAGAAGCAAGCTAGGGAGGAAAGGGTTTATTCAGCTTACACTTCCACACTGCTGTTCATCACCAAAGGAAGTCAGGACTGGAACTCAAGCAGTTGGAGCAGATGCAGAGGCCATGGAGGAATGTTACTTACTGGCTTGCTTCCCCAGCCTTGCTCTGCTTGCTCTCTTATAGAACCCAAGATGACCAGCCTAGGGATGGCACCACCCACAATGGGCCCTCCCACCCTTGATGATCAACTGAAAAAATGCCCCACAGCTGGATCTTATGGAAGCACTTCCCCAACTGAAGCTCCTTTCTCTGTGATAACTCCAGCCTGTGTCAAATTGACACACAAAACCAGCCAGTACACACCCCATCATTCCTTGGCAGGAAAATCCCTTAGATTGATTTCTCTCAGTTCTGCTTCCAATAACAGCTCCTGCTAAATATTATACATATTACCAACCTATTTACTAGAATGTCCAATAACTCACTTATCTACCTACCAGGATCTGTTTGAGACAGGGTCTAAACTGGCCTTGAACTAGCTAAGGATGACCTTGAATTTCCGATCCTCCTTCCTCTACCTCCGGATGCCTTAGTGATAGTAGGACACCTGTTCATGTGATGCTGAGAATCGAACTTAAGACTTCATAGATGCTGGGTAAGCACTCTATCCACTGAGCTGAGCTATATCCCTAGCCCAAGCTACTTCCTATCTATTCTCTCCTGTATGTTCCATCCACATGCTACTCTCAGTGCAGGCCACTGTGTGTCTATACAGGTAATGAGCACTTTCTCTAATTGCCTGCACCACAATCACACCCCATCCCTGTGACCTAAACCACCACCACCTCCTCCTCCTCCTCCTTTTCCTCTTCTTCCCCCTCCTCTTCTTCCTCCTCCTTCTCCTCCTCTTCTTCCTCCTCCTCCTCTTCTTCCTCCTCCTCCTCCACCTCCACCTCCACCTCCACCTCCTCCACCTCCTCCCCCTCCTCCTCCTCCTCCTCCTCCTCCTCCTCCAAAGCCTCCCAGTGGAATCAAATGGCTCTGCTCAGCTCCTCACCCAGTTCTGTGGTTTCTGAGAATGCCCAGATTCAACACAAGCACGTGTCCACTCTCAGGCAGGCCTGCTAGAGAATCTGCTCCAAGGCTGGCTCGAGGGAATGAGAGTATGAGGAAGCAGATGGTGGGAAAGGCACTGGGCGCTATAGGCACGGGGACCTACCTGTCCCCAGATGCTCTACAGCTAGTGACTTCCAAGACCAAGGCATCTTTTGTTGATGCCTTATGTGGGGGAAAAAGCTAAACATTTAAACTAGACCTATTTAATCTTCATGACCGAACAAGCCTTCCTTTATATAAACAGTCAAGTGACTAATCCCTTCCTACATATCGCCAAACAGTAGGGAGCAGGATATCCTGGGGCTAGGTCACAGGGCCACGCAGCTGCACTAGTAAAGGTCCAGGCTTCACTTCAGATACATGGAAGGCACGTGGCTCTCTTGGGCTCCCATCTATCTGCTTCCAAAGTGGCCACCAAGTGGGCCATTTGAAGCTCACAGAACGCACCTCTTCGAGACAGACGGGTATCCGCATCTGTGTCCACGAAAAGCTTCATCTGAAACAGGTCTCGGACCTCCTGGGAATAGAAGGCTAGGATCCCTTCGAAGAGCACCACATCCGCGGGGTAGATGGTGACCGTCTCTTCTTTCCTGCAAAGACAAAGAGAGAGCAGTGATGGAGCTGAATGACCAGGGAGCAACAGCAAGATCAGAGCACCTGCTGGGCGATTCTGGGTTCACTCTGCTATAGACCTACAGACGGGTGGCGGGGCTTGGCTCCTAGCCCCAGAGGCCTCGGGGCCACGGCCATGCAGATGGGAGTTAAGAAGGCTAGGACAAACTAGTGGTAGTCATTCTTTAAATAAAATGGGCTGAAGGACGCAGACAAACAAAAACAGGTGTGAGCTGTTTCTCTGAAGGCATCTCTAGGAATTCTGTCATGCCTGACACTTCTGCAACTTAGCATTCTGAACTTTTAAGAATCAGATATTCTTAAAAGAATCAGTTCTTGCTATATATTCTCACCCACTGCTGTACACATGCCTACCCACTCTCCCCTACCTGAGGCAACTTGAGGGGAGCAAAGAGCCAAGGGAAAGAGAGGAAAAGAGAAGTTCTGGAGTGTGCTGTGATGAATGAGAAAGCCCTGGATGGAAGTCCAGAATTCTCGGTTCACCTCTTCCAAGGGCCCCCATCCTTAGTGACAGACAGCTCATTCACTCACAGGGCTGGGCAGCCCAAGGCAGATCCTTGCACAGTGGTCCTGGGATGGGTCTGGACAGACATGCTGCTTGGGGCTCCTCTGCCCCATGCCCCTTCAGTGCATGCTTAGCCTTTGATAAGGTATCTGCCCTACACCTCCTTATAGGCCCCTACTGCCTCTCACTACTGTTAACACGGTACAGTCAGTCTCCTAACTCAAGCGAGCTAACATTGGCAAACCACTCTAAGTTAGCGGGGAGCTTAGTTCTAATGTTCTCCAATCCCTCACACAGCAGGGTCTGGCCCCACTGGAGGCACTGGGAGGGCACTGGAGCCCCATTGCATTTCACTGCACACTCACCCTCCCGTCTTCCTCCTCATGCCCTGGGTTATGAGAAGGGCACAGGCTATGTGCGCACCGCACTAAGAGCTCAGACATGTAGAGCAGAATAACGTCAGGGCAAGCACTAGGCTTATAATGACAGGAACATCTGGTGAGAGATCTAACTTCCTGTTTTAAAAAGAATTCAACTCTGGAGAACTGGCACGGAGTAATCAGAAGGATGAAAAGCCGGTGGGAAAAAGTTTTCTAACAACCCACAGATAAAGGCATGTATGGAGCTACTACAAGCTCAGGTCCAAGAGGCCATGCCTGGGAACAGGCTGGGAATAGCTTCTGGCTGCAGAGCCCCAAGGAGTTATGTTAACCGGTTCTAAAGACTCATCTTCCCAAATTTAACCTCATATTAGAGCAAGGAGAGTGAGCTCAGATTCCAATCACACCCTCCATCCACCTAGGACGGACGCCCTCAGGAGCGGCTTCAACAGGGGTGGTGAGTCTGTCTGGATCTACATGTCGGGGTGCTGTCTGCAGAGTGGGGACTAGCTCTGGAGTGTGGCATGTTCCTGATGGCGGCTAACCCTTCACACTCTCCAACCGCAAGTACAGCCTGAGAGCAGAGAGATGCTGCCTTTTTCCTTTCTCTGTTCTGCCTTTGGTCCCAAAGGAAATGACCCAAGTATTCCACGAAACATCCTCATGAACGATGGGGAAGGAGGCAGAGTGCACACCTGGGATGCTCTAAGTGGCAACGGCTGACAAGCTCTGGCCAGCCTGGCTCGCTTACCGCGAGTGGGAGACGAAGTCATACACGGGGATCTGGACTGTTTTGCCTTCGGTGATTTCTTTGAGTGTTTTGAAGATGAGTTCATTGTCAAAGGCATCTGAAGGAAATCAAATTACTAGTTAACACAGCTCTTGGCTTTAGACTAGCGTGTCCTAAAATCAGAACAAACTTCACACCCCAAAGTACACTGCCTCTCCAAAGCCAATGTCCACTCCTGGTAGAAAATAAACACTCCCTGGATCTTAAAACAGGGTGTGTGAATGAGTTCTGGCAAACTGGCCTGTTGTTTGTTTTCTGCCGACAGCCTAGACTTGGTGTTGACATGCCCCCCTCCCATCCCTCCTCAAAGGTCAGCTGGGTGCCCTGGGGTTGGCTCATGCTAAGTGGAAAAGTGTACTGTGACTAAGAAGAACCACGAGTCCCATGCCAAGCAGGGCTGACTCCCAACAACGAGAAGCCCGGGCGAACTGAAGGAGCAATGTGCTGATTGATCTAGGCTAGCAGCAGAACTCATTTAGGGGTCCACATTAAGACACTCCCATTTCCCTTCTTGCTGGTCACCAAGCAGACCACACGGGGCAGGGTGGAGATGATACAGGCTGGGACACATCAGAAGGACCCGTGGTGTGTCTGCTCCTGGGGCTGGCCCATCTCTACCCGAGCTTGCATGGTTGGCCTTCATTTGATTCAATCAGCTCTCTGCAAAGTTATTCCAAAAACCCATTCTTTCCTCTAAGCATAGGACAGCCCTGCAAGCTAGTCGTTAGGCCCCTATGGTGTGGACAGGAGGAACGGACCGGGAGAAGCTAAGCCTCGTGAACAAAGCCACCACCCGATCCACCTTCACCGCACACATCTCTCAACTCCCAACTCACCCGGGTGATCAAAGTTGAATTGGCCCTTGAGGGCTTTGGCCTTCTGCTCTGAAGTGAGGACTCGGTAGAAGCTATCCTGGCTCAGGATGACCACCTGCTTCTGGTGGTAATCCACCTCGTTCTGCCCCAGAAGCTGGACGATCTTAGCACAAACGGAAGACTGTGAGGAGAGAAGATGGAGTAAGGAGTAAGAGGCGTGTGTGGGAGTGTGCTGGGCCAAAGGAAGTGCGCATCTCTAGGCTGGTGCCTCCCTGCAAAGAAGCCAAGGGAAAGAGCCAGCAGCTCCGCTAATACACAGCCGACTAAAGTGATAAGGCCGTGCCGGGAGCGGGAGGGGGCAGCATTTGGGATCTTAAAAAGAAAAAAAAAAAACTCTAAGACCTGCCTGCTGAAAGGAAGTTTCTAAGGATCCCATGGTCCCTTCCCTGAAAGCTCTGTGCTGTAAGGTGAGGAGAGTGGCCCTACCTCCTCTCTGAAAGCTGGTGAATGAAGATGGAATGCCAAGTATTGCTCCATCTTTGTGTAGAAAGTGGAACTGATGCTATGCTGACAGACCAAAAAAGTGACTTACGTAAGCACGGGGCGCTCAGCCGCCCCTACACAGCCTCATCAGTGCGATCGAGAGCCGGAGCAAGGGCTACGTGATGTATTTAAAGCTCAGAGGCTGAAGTGCTTGCTGCTCTTCTGGAGGACACGAGTCCCACCCCCCAGCACCCAGGACGGGTGGCTCACAGTCACCTGTAACTCTAACTCCGGGGAAGCCAACAGCTTCTTCTGGCTTTTATAGGCACGCAGGTAGATATGAATAGGTAATAAAACCTTAAAACACAACGCGCTCCAGAAGCAGTCTGGCGAGATGGCTCAGTGGGTAAGGCACTGGTCACCAAGCCTGGACTCTGTGGTGGACTCCTGAGGCAGAAGGAAATGAGTGAACTTGGATAAGTTGTCCTCCTCTGACTTCCACGGACACGTAACACGACGTAGTAACAAAATAAAAAGTGCATGTCATGACTCCAGCACTTGGGGGGGGGGGGGGTAGGCAGGCCCTGAGTTTGAGGCCAGCCTGATCTACAGAGCCAGGAAAAGCTCCAATTGCAACAACCCGACAACTCAGAATTGACTTATTAGAGAGTTACCGGGGTCAGCTTTGTTCTTGAGCCTGTTTTACAAGCTTTGCCACAGCAAGACACACATGCTAAAGCATAAAGTTACAATTCTTAGAAACGTTTGGTTTACTGGAGCCTGAGAACAGCTGCCACTCACTCACTGCACTGGTCTGTATCTATCACACTGTTCTGTTCTGCACAGCACCGCACAGCATAGCACCTTCGTCATGCAACCCAGTAAGAACCCTTGAAGGAGGAACGATAGTTTGCCGCAGTTTATTGTTCCAAAGTGATTTTCCCTCTTGTGACACTTTTATAGGCGCCTAAAACTATTCTGTAGGCCGGGCAGTGGGGGCGCATGCCTTTAATCCCAGCACTTGGGAGGCAGAGGCAAGCGGATTTCTGAGTTCGAGGCCAGCCTAGTCTACAGAGTGAGTTCCAGGACAGCCGGGGCTACACAGAGAAACCCTGTCTCGAAAAAACCTAAAAACAAAACAAAACAAAACAAAACGAACAAACAAAAACCCCACTACTTTGTAGATGGATTTGCTCCCTGAGATGCCCCCCCACCCCATGCCCAGGAAGGTGGAGCTTGCATGTCTAACTCAAAACTGGAAACACCCCAGCATCTAAGCCCCTGCAAAGGACTGATACAATCGCAGGCCTGGAATCTCCTTTTCCTAACTGGTACCCGATTCCTACGCTCACCGGTGGTGAGAAAGTCCGCACTGAACACCTCTTCTGAGACATAGAACTTTTTCACGAAGGTGTGTGTACATTAACTATACATTTTTAGAACAATTTAGTTCAAGTCTGGTCAATGTTTTTGAAGGTGTATAAAGCTAGCATGCCTGACAAGAAACAATTTGTTTCCCTTGACCCAGCTACAACCCTGGAAAAAAATCTGATTGTCAGCTCTTACGAGTAGGCTAATGTGATTCAAGGGCTTCGGTGCTCTTGGTAATTCCTGACTGGGACAGGGCTCTTTTGTGAGCCTAACCTTACATGATGAAGACCCCACTAGTACAAGAGCTCAAGGGATAGTCCATGCTAACAGGGAGGGGGAGAGGGCGCAACATGGTGCTGGGGGTCGGGGCTCTAAGCCCAGCCATCAGCCATCCAAAGCCAGGAGCTGGAACAGCTCACAGGTGTCTAACACAGCCTGGGGGAGCTTGCGTGCAGCCTAGTTTTGCATGCCTTCATCTTCGAGGCAGGGTTTCTCCATGCAGTCCTGGCTATTCTGGAACTCCTCTCTAGCCCAGGCTGGCCCAGCTCAGAGATCTGAGTGCCTCTGCCCACTCACCAAGTGCAGGGACTAAAAGTATGTGCCACCTCGCACTGCTCCATCCTTATTAATAAAGGGTCACCAGAACAACTAGGCGCTTGTCACTCCCCACACACTGAAAGCAGGGGGAGAGGGGACTAGAGAGGTGGCTCAGAGTCAAGAGTACTTGCTGCTCTTAAACTGGGTAGTGGTCTGAGGTAAGCCTGGCCTACAGAGCCAGTTCCAGGACAACCAGGGCTACACAGAGCAAACGGGGTGGGGAGTGTGTGTGTGCAGAGGGCTGGGGAGTAGTTGGTCCTCCTGCAGAGAACCCAGGTTCAATTCCCAGAAGAATCCACATGGTGGTTCAAAATAATCCTACTTCCAGGGTCTCTGGAAGTAGATAACTTCTGACCTCCTTAGTCACCAGTTATGCATGTCATGCAGGCATACCACCCACACACACAGAGTAAAATAAATCAATCTTTATAAAAAGTGGACACGCCCATTGCCACTGTGAGCTCCGGTCTGAACACAACCAAGCATGGCATCGCCTGCTCAGTCTCAGGGCTGATCGAGCTTCCGCCCAAGCACAGGCCCCTTCATCCATCAAGAGCTGATGGGGGTGGGCGTCAGCTCCGAGGTCCGTAACAGACTGCTCCCACTTCTGGCAGACACTGGCAGAGAACACTGAGGAGCGTCCGGCTGCACTGCACTGCATCATTTAACCTCACTGCCTGGGTTAAATGTCAAAGGATTTCATATAACCAGAGACAGGGGAGTAGCACGTCTACCAAAAGAAAGCTCAAAGTGCATACGCCAAAGTCCCAGTTGATAGGCTGAGCGCTCCCAATATGCGGAACGATGGCTTCCTTTCTCAGAGACCCTCGGGAAGCACCGGGGTATCTGCCAGTCACCAGAACCCTCCGGCTGGCAGTTCCGAAAAGGGCAGATGCCAAGCCTGCTGCAGATTCTGGCCTATGCAAAGGCTTTTTCTCTAAAAAAAAAAAAAAAAAAAAAAAAAAAAATCATCCTTACACAAGAGTCGACTCTCCCAGCCCAGACACCATCTGGCTATTACTCTATTTCTAGCATTGTGTCTTCCCGGACCTAACTCCCTTATGAGGCTCTCGGCCGGTGCTGCCAGTATTGCTGAGGGGGTAGAGCCCTGGGGGCTGCTCTGTCTCTGTGTCATATGCCCTCCAACCCTGGGATGTCCAGGCAAAGACAGGGCTGGAGACCCTGTGGTGGCCCTTAGTCTTCGGAGGGTGGAAGGCTGGGGGGGTTGTCCCTGCAGCCTCACAGGAGACATCCTGGCTAAGGGTCACTCTGCCCAGCATGCCACAATCCCATCGAATTGCCGGTCTCTTATTTTGTTGAGCCTACTTCAGAATCAGGGGGAGAGAAGCCTAGCAACCAGTCAGCCAGGCTGAAAGGAGCCAATCAGCAGGCGAGCAGATTCATCATTTCCTTCCCTCAGTTAACACTTGCCCTGAACTCAACTGACCTCATCAGTTGGTGGTGGGAAAAGGCCAAGCATGAACGGCCAGATGGCCGCTTTGCTCTGGTACCGTGAATAAGTCATACCAATTACTCTTCAGTCTTTCCCTGCTAATATGATTACTAAGTTCTATGGTGTCCATCTCAAGAAAGAGAAGAAAAAAAAAAATACACCACAGCCCCCAGACATTACATCACTTTTCTGGGCTCAGGGGGTGTTCCCCACACAACTCACAGGCTCTAATTTACAGGCATGAGGACATCAAAACACCCATAATTTGCTCTGGCCACAACTGAGAACAAAGTTCAAATCTGTTGATTCTAACAGGAGCGAACCAACCTTGTGGCCACAGTAGAGAGGTGTCACTCAAACGCTTCCCCAGAGTAGCTGGAAGCCATCTAGATAGTCTCAAGAGTGCGTAGCCCACAACCATGCCATGCTAGGCAGGCAAGCTAACTGCAGAGCACAGCAACTGGGTGCTCAAGGCACAGACAATCTCAGTGAGAAACTTGCTCAACTGCTGCAAATGCATAAGGTTCTCCAATACCCCAAAGAGGCCACAGACCACTCCAATAACCTGAGAATCGGCTGTGACTCAGCTCTTATCCCCAGGGACTGGCCAGGCTGTAGCTGGGGGGCGGGAGGGGGGATATCAGTTCAGCAGAAGTCCTCTTTAAACCTGGCGCCTGTAAAGTGTACACTGCTCCTTTTTAGCATCAGCCATGACTTAAGCTATTCTCTCCTAGGATCTATCCTGACAGACACAAAACACCTAAATACTCAGTAGAGATGGTTGGTTGTGTGTTCTGAGACTCCAGCCTTGAGCACCAGCTGGGCACTAATGTTTTCTGCCCTTCCCTACACTGTGTCATCATACTAAACTCTGGTCTCTTAACTATGTAGAGGTCTTAAGCGAAAGGTTTCTGGAAGCTCCTTAAATAATTAAGTACCCCCTCTTTTTGTTCCTCTTAGTGAAAACTGGAGCTTAAGCAGACACCCTCAAGTAACTAAAGATGGACGGTAGCCAAACAGAGTCAGGGAATCACAAATCAAATAAGAGAGTAAGTCCAGAATATGTCCTCCAAAGTCAGGCTGCAAGTGTCTGTGAATTGGGCAGTATCAGAGGTGAGGTCGCCGAGGGACAGTCGACTTTCATTTCTATTGCTGTGATAAAAAGAAATCCTCAGATAAATTGGTAAGGGGGTAGACAGATGACAGATCTGCAGGTAGCCTGCTGTAGGCTTTAAAACTTATCTCTAGATAGCCTATGATACCCTAATGCAATGTAGAGGCTACACAAGCAGCTGGCATGCTGTGGTCTGGACACACTGAGTATAGATGTGATTTAAACACACACACACGCACACACTCCTTCTGTCCAAGTTCAGGTGACACAGTTGACAAAAGCTACAGTCATCTGAGAAAAGGAAAGCTTTTAAATGCCTCCAAAAAGAGGAAGCAGAGAGAGGGGGAGGGGGGAGAGGGGGGAGGGTGGAGAGGGGGAGGGGGAGAGAGAGAGGAAGGAGGGAGGAGGAGGAGGAGGAGAAAATAGAGGGGAAAAAAATTTTTTAAAAATGCCTTCATGGGCTGGCGAGATGGCTCAGCGGGTAAGAGCACTGACTGTTCTTCCTAAGGTCCTGAGTTCAAATCCCAGCAACCACATGGTGGCTCACAACCACCCGTAGTGAGATCTGATGCCCTCTTCTGGTACGTCTGAAGACAGCTACAGTGTACTTACGTATAATAATAAATAAATCTTTAAAAACAAAATGCCTTCCTAAGATCAGGCTGTAGACATCCTGTAAGGCATTTTCCTAATTAGTGACTGCTAAGGGAGGGCCCAGGCTATTGCAGACAGTGCCATCCCTGGGCCAGTGGTCCTGGGTGCTGTAAGAAGGCAGGCTTCATAAGCCACGAGAAACAGGCCGGTAAGCAGCATCTTCCACGGCCTCTGCATCAGCTCCTGCCTCCCGGTTCCTGCTCTGTTTGAGTTCCCGTCCTGACTGCCTTTGGTGGTGAAGAGTGATATGCAATCAAGAGCCAAATAAACCCTTCCCTCCCTCCCAGGGTTGCTTCTGCCCACAGTGTTTCATCACAGCAACAGTAACCCTGACTATGACACAGAACCTGTGGCTAGAGCCACCTCAACCCTCAAACCAACCTATGACGCGGGTGCCACTAGCCTCTCTTACTTAACAGGAAACTGAGTCACAGAAAGGCAGAGTAAGTGATTCTGCCTATGACCACACAGTGCAAAAGCAGCTGTGCCTGGCTCCAGGCTCACACGAGCCGGGCTGAGGGAGGGTGGGTGGGTGGGTGCTCATATTACTGCACACCTGCCAGGCCTGCCACACTGCCCCGGGACTCTTCAAACGGGGTGCAGTGTCCAGACCCAGCATCACTGGTGAGACTCTGCAGGTTCTGCAAAGCGGGTGCTTGCCGGGCCTCTTGGGAAGTTAATTGTTCTGATGAATACTAAACGGAGGGGAAAGGTGAGCCACTGCTGATTGTCCACAACGTGTTCTTTTGGTTAAAAGGTGTCTGAGCACACGCTTAAGGAGGCACAGGCGGCCACTCTAGAAAGCAGGTGAGCCCCTGTCGTGTTCTAGGGGGAAAGGAGCACCGCACAGCTAAGCACGACACACAGACGGCAACACTTGTGCTGGCCTTGTGCTGTGAACTGACTGAGCCATTGGAGAAGGACCAGGCTAACTGACTGGCCCATTGGAGAAGGACCAGGCTAACTGACTGGGCCCATTCAGGAGAAGGACCGGGCTAACTGACTGGGCCCATTGGAGAAGGACCAGGCTAACTGACTGGGCCCATTAGAGAAGGACCAGGCTAACTGACTGGGCCCATTAGAGAAGGACCAGGCTAACTGACTGGGCCCATTCAGGAGAAGGACCAGGCTAACTGACTGGGCCCATTAGAGAAGGACCAGGCTAACTGACTGGCCCATTGGAGAAGGACCAGGCTAACTGACTGGCCCCATTAGAGAAGGACCAGGCTAACTGACTGGCCCCATTCAGGAGAAGGACCAGGTTAACTGACTGGGCCCATTAGAGAAGGACCAGGCTAACTGACTGGCCCCATTGGAGAAGGACCAGGCTAACTGACTGGCCCCATTCAGGAGAAGGACCGGGCTAACTGACTGGGCCCATTAGAGAAGGACCAGGCTAACTGACTGGGCCCATTAGAGAAGGACCAGGCTAACTGACTGGGCCCATTGGAGAAGGACCAGGCTAACTGACTGGCCCCATTAGAGAAGGACCAGGCTAAGAACGGCCGCACTCCTACCCTCTTATCCAGCCCTGAGTCAGTCATTAGCTAGTCAAGAGTTAGTAGTCTTCTCTTAAGAGGAGAGGGAGGAACACGGGCCAGTACAAACACTAGGACTGTCGCCACAAGAAAGAAGGCAAACCCAGAAAGAGGAAACGCGAAACGCAAACCGGTTAGCAATACAAACTGTGGGGCTCGACACTGAAACGGCACTGCTCACATAGAACCGAGGTCTAGGGTCATCCTGTCTGGTCAACCGGCTGGGCAAAGGCAAACTCTCCCACAGCAGTGTGCCGGGGATTCAGGTAGGTGGTCAGGCTACCCTCACATGAGGTAACAGTGACTCTAAGCAGTGACTCTGCAGAAACGGCTTCAGTCATTCGGTATAAAGAAATGAATTCTTGGGCTGGCGAGATGGCTCAGCGGGTAAGAGCACTGACTGCTCTTCCGAAGGTCCTGAGTTCAAATCCCAGCAACCACATGGTAATCAGTAATGAGATCTGACGCCCTCTTCTGGTGTGTCTGAAGACAGCTACAGTGTACTTACATATAATAAATAAATCTTTTTTAAAAAAAAAAAAGAAATGAATTCTTTGAGCCTCCACTTCCTCACCCTCCACCTGAATATGGAATCCGTGGCCGTGTACAAATACGGAAGGGACCTGCCTGGGTTTGCTGCTAGCTTTGGTGAATCTGCTAGGTGAAGGAAGTCCTTTCTGAAGCTCCTGGCTTCAGATCACACTGGAGGGTCAACCATTCCTCACTTCAGGACACAAGTGGTGGGCTGGCCCAGTTTCTTCCCCTCGGGCCTGGGGATTAAAAGAAACTGGAGTAATAAAACTCAATGCTCAAGGTCCCTTGGCCCCAGAGGACACAAAACCTACCCACTTGCTCTCGCCTGGCTTCTTCTACACAGGGAAGACGCGTATAACGGAGGTGATGCGCTGAGAAATGAGAAGGCGGCTGACTGCCTCGCCTGTTTATACTGCAATGAATCCCCGGTGGGCGGGGGCAAGAAAGGGTAAATGACCAAAGTACGGAATATGTGCCTATGAAAATCCACAAAGCCCATCATCCTGTGCAATCAATACACACTTATGAAAGGCAGAACAGTGTCAGTGGGTCCTCCGAGGAATCTTCCAGAGGGAAGGACCACACGGACAAAACAGTCCGTGTTATATGGAACAAGACAAGGTGCTCAGTTGAACACAGCGTTTGTCAGCCTGTTCTTCCACTCTATGTGCAAGCACTGGAAACCCAGACATTTATTTTCAGTTTCTTCCTTTGTTCCCATCCAGCATCCGAGCCTAATGCCCAAGTGAAGGGTGGCCGGGGAGAAACAGCGTGTGCCAAGCACCTCCCTCCCTCCCTCCATCTATTCCTTTTGGAGTCTTTTTCACTATCTTTGAGAACAATTTATCCTTTGCTCTTCATAACTTCAGAAAAGACTTCAACTGCTTTCTGACAGTCGGGTCCCTAGGGAATCTTCCTAGATCTGTCATTCATTCATCACTGCCTCCAGGCTCCCAAACACCTAGAACCTCACACTATATATAAAAACTAACTCATGCTTTAGAAAAGGCAAAACACGAAGATACTACAGAGATCGGAAGTTGCTAGGAATTAGGCAGGAGGGAGGAAGAGATGGATAAACGGGGGCTCAAGTTCCCCAGCTACTGAAATAGTAGGCATGTCCAATGCCACTGAACACACAGCACCAAGAGAGAGCCCCAATGTGAACAGTGGGCTCCAATGACAGTGGAGCACTGTAGGTTCACAAAGCAAAGTATGCACCACTCTGGGGGAGGCCGAGCCTGTGGGGATGTAAGGGGAAGCTCCTCTACAGGGAAGTCAACTGTGACTACTGCTGCAGGATGTTCACAAAGAAGCATGCGCACAAATGGTCAGAGATGCTTTACTGTTAGGCTAGAAAAACCCCTGGACAAGAGAACAGGGTCTGTGGCCTGGGTAAAAACCCAACATCCCAGTTGGGCTGTTTTAAGTCACTTTGGCTCAGGGACTGACCCTGGGAACATAGGCTCACCTTAAGCCATGCAGAAGAGATGGGCCAAATAATGAGTCCTTGGATGAGCAGAAGAAGGCAAAAAGCAGGAAAAAGCTCATTGGCCAGTCAGTCTCTTGAGTTCCATGAGAGCCGGGTGGTGGTGGCGCACACCTTTAATCCCAGCACTTGGGAGGCAGAGGCAGGCGGATTTCTGAGTTCTAGCCAACCTGGTCTACAGAGTGAGTTCCAGGACAGCCAGGGCTACACAGAGAAACCCTGTCTCTCAAAAAAAAAAAAAAAAAAAAAAAAAAAAAAAAAAAAAAAAAAAACAGGTAGAGATCAAGGAAAGACACTCAACAGCAAGCTTGGGCCTACACACACACGTGCACACATATACAACTCCATACAGACACACATGATTTAAACACAGTAAAACTCAAGAAATTGTGATTGATGATTACATTCACCTTAACATTTAAAAAAAAAAAAAAAAAAACTTTCCTCATCCATAGATTTCCTACTCTTTTCTCCACAGTCCTTCATCCTTTGCCTCCGGGGACATCAGACAGGTCAGAGGAGGAGTGCAAGAGGACACCAACCCTGCAGCTCCTGACCCTGAAGACAAGCCAGAGCCTCCGGAGTGCAGAGACCTGAGAGGGAGGGTAGGAGGAGCTTCCAGGGAACGCTCCAGAGAGTGCCAGACAGGCCTGCTGTGTGCTCCCAGAATCCATCGCTGCAGGGACCCAGGCTCTGCTCCCTGTCCACTGGCTCACAGCTGCACACAATAGAAAAGGCCTAGGCTTTGGGCCCCACTAAGGACCCACTAAGGAGCCAGACCCGTGGCAAATCTGAGAGACGGGCGGGCAAAGGTCTTCTGCCCAGTTCTTGGCTTCTTTAAACACAGGTGCTGGTTCCCACTTCACACCAGGTGTTCTGCTGAGAGAGGCTTGTGTTCCCCGACCACAGGAAATAGCTAATGCGTGCGCGCACACACACACACACACACACACACACACACACACACACACGCATACCACACAGAAAACCCTCCCACACACACACACACACACACACCACACAGAAAACCCTCCCACACATACACACACACAGCTCTTCTCACACACCCAAAAGACTCCATGCCTGAGTAAGATCGATGGGGAGTTTATGCCCATCCCTAAGCCTTGGGTGAAATAATGCCACATGTGTGACTTAGAGATGCAAAATTAAGAAACAACAGCGTGTGTTTCTAATCCATCCCAGACAACCTCCTGCTTCCATCAAGATCTACTCCTTCAGGAAAGCTTCCTGATGTGTGCCGACCGTCCACAGGACCGTGAGAAGCTTAAAGCTCTCCAGCATCATTTGGGGGGTGGGGGAGCCTGGCAGACACTGCATGCAGCTCAGTAACAACCTGGTCTTTCTTGTAAGAAAATTATCCTTTACCAAAGGTAGTGAGAAAACTCAGCTATTCCTCCCCAAAACAGAGCTGAAACTTTGTTTACATTTCACCGCAAGCAAAAACCCCCGAAAAGCTAAAATTATACCGTACTGGGAAAACATGGGAGGCAAAACACTGTCACCTGGGGTTTGGATACCATACCCGAAGCGGAGAAAGCCAAAGAAAAACCCAGAGAGCTCAACTTTACAAAAACTAGAAAATTTTTGTGGGACAAGTACTAACCATGGAGTAAAAAGGAATCCGCAGGGTGGGAGAAAATATATTGGTTGGGGAGTGGTGTCCTAAATACATAAAGATTTCTACTACAGTAACCAAAACCTGACTATAAAATGGGCAAAGCCAAGACCTAAAGTCAAGACTCGAAGGGACAAAAGGTGCTCAACATCATACCGGATGGAAATGCAAATAAAAAACACAAGGAAATAGCCTTCCACACACGTCAGAATGGCAGTTACCGTCAAGGAAAAAAAAAATGTCAGAAAGACATGGGGAAAAGGGAAGTTATGCACAAGTGTGATGGGTACAAAATGATGTGAGCACTGTGGACAATAGAATGGTAACGTCTAAAAATATTAACCATGAAATTACCACATGGTATATTAACTCCACATTTGGATTATTGTGCCCCCCAAAGAACTGAAGGCAGGGGCTGAAATACATGTGCACGGGCTCATGTTCACAGCAGGCACGGTGCACGCAACGACCATTCCTCCATTGACACAAAAGCCAAATGTGAACTATACTTACAGTGGAATGCAACCTTCGAGGATAACTTGTGCTAAGCAAAATAAGGACATCAAAAAGATAGCTGCTAACTAGTCTGCACATTTCTAGTCCTCATGTTTCCATCCTTTTTGTTATTGTTGTTTTTGTGATACAGGGTTTCTCTGTGTAGCCCTAGCTGTCCTGGAACTCACTCTGTACGCCAGGCTGCTCTCGAACTCAGAGATCCACCTGCCTCTGCCTCCCAAGTACTGGGATTACAGGTGTGCACAGCCTCGGCCAGGCCACCATTTCTGTCCTCCTCACCAGCATCACCTGAGGCTCCTGGAAGCTTCCCACAGTGAATGAGGACCAGGAGCTGGGGAGAAATGTAGCAAGATTGATGATCTCAATGGTTGAAGGCAAGAGGAAGCCAGCCCTGGAAACGGGCCAGGCAGTTGGAACAGACATTGTGCAACATTTGTAGTGGAGGCCCATATTCTAGGAAATTTGCTGTGGTATCTGAGCATGAAGAAACCAGAAGTGGAATTTTGTGGTTACACTACAACACATCCTTCAGAGATCAGATTTAATTTGCTCATTCAGACACAGGCTATTCTTCCAACTGGTGATTTGTTTCAGAAAAGGTCTGGCTAGGGCCATGCATGTCTGCCAGCCATGTGCTCCGTGAGTTTGAGGCTAGCATAAAGGACTACAGAGACCAAAAGGCAAGCAGAAATGAACCCCCATTCTAGTCCCTTATGTGGGATACAAGCAGGACCACTATCATGATGGTGTAGAACCCAGAATTTGAGTTTGTGATTATAGCATATTTTATCCTATTGGATGTAGGGATGTAGCTGAAAAACAGCACCTGAACCTACAGACACCTACCATGACATCCCTCTGTAATCTTTCCCTCATTTTAGAACTGATTACCTCATCAATGAAGGTTTCATAAAAAAAAAAAAAAAGAGCCAACTGGTGTACGACCAATTCCCGTGTAGGAAAGAAGTGAGACTTTCAAGGTGCTTGGCACAAGCTGAAAGCCCAGCACAGGCTCCCGTGTGCCAATGAGTCCCCTTTTCCAAGAACACATAAAAGGCTGCTGCTCCGGCTCCCTGGAAGGACTTCTGCTCAGCTCCCCACTTCATTCCAGTTCAAAGAGGAGGAGGGAGTCATGTGCTGGACGGGTTTACTAAGGCAAAAATAATGCAAGAACTCTATCCTTTTACATGCGGGGCTTAGGGGTGTGGGAACAGGCTGCATAGCAATGAAACCAGATGTGCGCCCATCTTCCTGGAAAGAGCAGAAGATGACGCTGAGATCGACCGTCTTCCCGGTCTCCTGCTGTTGTGTGCTCGCCATACTTGCTGCAGAATCGGGAGCTTACAGCCCAGCCACCCCAGCAACAGTGCACCTGGGAAACTTTTCCCCAAAACACTAGCAGTGGCTGGCACCGCAGAGTCTGCCCAGCAGCTAGACTGTCGTATAAACTGTTCATCTTTTTGACCAAGAAATTCCACTGCCACGTGGTTTTTCTAAGGAACAAACAAAACAAATCTTGCAGGCCTGAAGAGATGGCTTGGTGTTTAATGTCGCTCGCTGCTCTTGCGGAGGATTGGCTTTGGTTCCTGGCACCCAGCATCCACATGGTATCTCACAACCATCTTTAATTTAACTTCAGTTCCTGGGACTCTGACACGCTCTTTAGGCCTTCACGGGTATGTGTGTATCTATACACATGTTGCTTATGAAAAGTCCCATCACTGCATGCAAGCTAGTAGCACCACCTCTTGGTCACCAGCATCAGAGGCCATTAAATCTTGGTGCACGACATACACAACATACAAAGCTACCAAGAGCCATTGGCAGAGAATAGCTCAAGGATGGGAAAAGTTCAGAATCCATTATAAAACTATGCAGTTGGCCCTCTTTATCATGAGTGTTATAACAACATACTTAAGTTTTTTTTTTTTTTAATTGGAATCCAGTTGGGCATGGTGACACACAACTAACTGTCCCAGTTCCTGGGAAGCTGAGCCAAGGAATCATAAGTTCAATTTTAGCCAGAGCCAGAAGGAGACCCTGTCTGAACAAACGCATGGACAGCATCCCCACAGCATCCCCATGAACGTGTACAGACGTTTTTCTTGTTGTTACTTTCTGAAGAATTAAGTAAAGCTGTTAGGTGTGTAAGTAATCTAGAGAGGATTTAAACTACACAAGAAGGTACACATACCCTGAACTTCTTTAAAAAGTATTTGAACATCCAAGGTATCCAAGGTATAAAAAGATATTTGAAGATCCAATTCAGCATCTAAGGGGAGAACTCTTGACATCAGCCACTTATGGATACTGAAGGACAACCATATATAAAAATCTCAATTTTGTCTAAAAGCAGAATCATTTCCATGGGCATATGTGTATGTTATCTACACACATGAATTCAGGGGCAAGAGCTGGAGGAGATGCTTTTTGGTAATTTGCAAGCACGGGAACCTAAAAGTTGATCACCGGCACATGTTAAAAGAATGAGCGTGGTGTCATGCGCCTGTAACCTCAGAGCTGGGCACGCAAACAGGCTTAGCATCTGGTTCCAATGGCATCTGCACTTACCCGACAGAAGCCCTTGGATTGAAAAGAATGTTCCCTTCTTCATGCAATCCTCTGCAATCCCTGACTTATGCTCATGCACTCACAGTGCGAAGGGCCGGCACCGCCCTTTTCCAACACACACTGCTGCCTGTTCCTCCCACACACTCCCAGCTCCTCCGCTGCCCTGTTCTATGTCCGCTGAGAAACGAGCCCTCAAACACTAAACTAATGACCTGGGCTCCTAGGCCTAAGGAGACCAGAGCTCTTCAAGGACACGATAATGGCTATTCAGCAACTTTTCTTGCACCAGCAGGCCCACATTTCCTATGCTCCCCTCCAGGATGGGGGCAGCTTAGGGCCAGGCAGCAAAAATGATCTCTGCAGAAGCAAATGCCTGATCAAGTTTTCTATGCAGGAAAATTGCATTCTTTGTTCTTTACTTCCACGTGCAAATCTAAGAGAACACTTTTCCGGATTTCACGGGCTTCAAGAAAGTGGTCATACATTCACTGGTGTCTCCGTGTCCAGCAGGAGAAACAGTGAGGGTTTAAGTGTCCTCTTATCTAGGTCACCTGGTGAGGTCAAAGACTAGCTAACTGAAACCAGAGCCATGAGTCACTCAGAAGTAAGAGTCTCTGCCACCTGACAGGCATCAGAAACACCAACCTACCTGTGCGGCTAAGGAAGTCATAGATGCTGGCTTTGGATGGCTGCTACATTCCACTAACTAACTGTCCTTAAGAAAACAAGGTGCGGTGTGACGGGTGTGGGGTGTGTGCAAGTCTTCCTGAATGTTGACCTGGGGACTACCTGGGGAGACAGCTGGGATGGTGAAGCACTTGGTATATAGAAACCAGACCTGCACTGGACTCCCAGAACCCATCTAAGAAGCCAAGCATGGTGATTTTATAATCCCAGTGGTGGGCAGGCAGAAACAGGGGGATGCCCGAAGCTCAGTGGCCAGCATAGCCAGACCAATGAGCCCCAGGTCAACTAAAGACCTTGTCTCAAAGAACAAAGTGGACAGTGACAGTTTGCCCTTTGGCCAGGTGTCCCCTTCTCTCTGTGTCTCTGTCTCTCTCAGACACACACACACACACACACACACACACACACACACACACACGAACACACGAACACCCTAGTGACCTCCAGATTCCGGGCGAGGGTTTTACAAGGCCTCCAGCGCTCTCCTGACCTCCTATGTTATCAGTAAGACTGAGTTGGCCAATCCCACTGAGTATTATCTGCACGCAGCAGTATCCTGGTCCAGATGCCTGGCCAGAACCAGGATTAGCACCCAGAGTTTTATTGCCTGCGACTAGGTAATCAAAAGGAGGAGAAAGAAGAGATTAGGAGACTATACAGCCAAGTGTGGTGTCAGACACCTGAAATCTCAGAACTTGGGAGGTGTGGTTGTACTAAAAGCCAGGCTAGGCTAACATAGCAAGACCCCACCTCAAAAGGTCAAATTCTCGAGAAAAGACATGGACATGACTAAACCAAGCTAAACCAGGTGGCTAATGTTTTCAGTCAAGCATTTGGTGAGGATTTCCACACGTGGGATTTGCCTTTCAATATGCTACTTATCCAAGTGGGAATCAGAAAAGAATAAAAATGTTGAGGGCCTCCATCAGAGCCCCTTTGATCTCAAGGAATTGTCTACTAATTATCATCCGGCTAACCAAAAGTGATGCGAAAATGTGCTTAAGTTATGAAAAAAAAAATGGGAGGGTTTTGCTGGCGACTGGACAGTACCACAAGAAAACAAAAGAACCACTGCAACACACTGGGCCTGACTTGCACAAGCCCGTTTTTTTAATCCTGGATATGTCTTCCGAGTTGAGACAGTGGCTCACCTCCTCTACAATTCTCTCTGTCTGTGAGACGGCCATGTCGGGGACATCTGTCTTGCACAGACTTGTAACATAAGCCAGAGCCAACTGTCTCTTGTCTGACTAGTTTCCAGTATGGTCCGGTGTCTGCTCCCCGAATCACCCCCAACCCCAACTCCTCAACGCAACTGGAATACAATGAAGAGCTTTGGGAAGTAATTAGGTCACAAGGGCTCCATTCTCCTGGATTCCACTGGTGCCCTTATCCAAGAAGGCTAGGCTGAGAGCCCTCCTGTCTTTCCACAGTGTGAGTGAGGACACAGAGGGTGCTGCCTTCCGATGCACAGGTGGGCGGGCCCTCACCAGACACTGAATCCGCCAGTCCCATAACCGTGAGCAGCACGTCTCTCTGCGTATAAATTACCGGATCTAAGGTAAGACCTTAAGCATTTTAAAGTCTGAAACACTGGTCCCAATCTTCATCGCCGGTCTAAAAGGATCAACAGTAGCCAGGGCGAGAGCGACTGCGAGGGGGGTCTCTGCTAATTGTTAAGTACGCACCCCGTATAGATAGAGATATCCTGCAGACAAGGAAGAGCACTGGAGTCCTCATAGAAGCCTACGCTCCTTCCCAGGGTCTGGACCCCAGGGACATAGGACAGGGATCTGAGCCTACATCAAGGTTGAACATTGAAGGTCCTGGCAAAGAGTGAGAGCTGGGTACCCACAGAGAGACTTGGGGCCAGGCTGCTGCAGTCAACACAGGAGGCCAGCTGCGATGGGTAAGACTCCTCCCTCCAAGTCGTCTCCTCACCAAATGTGTGACACACAACCACCCACATTTAATTTTATCTTCTAAAAGAAGCTGTGATCTAACGAACTTATTTATGATTTACTCGGCCCCAATATTTTGGCTTAACTCAATAGTCTCTTACAGTTTTGAAATGATTAATGTGTAAAATAGGGCCAGCTTCCTCAGGAATGAGCATTGCACAGCATGGAGCCAGAAGGCTCTGCCTCCTAGACTTCGTTGCCTGAATGGTCTCTGAGCAGGCCCCTGCACACATCTCCATGGAAAGCAAGGTAAAGTTCCTCTGGCACAGGTACTGATGGTGATCCACCTGCCTCCTCTTCCAACTGGGCCTCTCCTGGGCTGAGAGGTGACCACCAGGCAGGACTCAGTGCGAGGACTCAGGACCTACAGGATGGGCTGTGAAGCAGGAGCTGTATGTAAGCTACGTAGATTTGCTGATGTGTGCAGACGTTTCTGCTGCAAAGCCTGGACGTGGCCACGCTCTCTGGAAACAAGTTCCCAGGCCAAGCAGAATAGCTGGCTGATGGCTTACCTGTCAGCAAACTGAGCTAATGTAAACAAAGTTGCCACAGGGGCAGATAGGGAATCCCCCCACTCTGCAGGACACTCTGGGCACTAACACACCCACTTACACAAAGGCATGGAGTTTGGAGGAAGAGCTAGGCAGACCCACACAGGAATCCTCTGTTATCCGAGCAACCCTGGGGAAAATTCAGTTTCTCAGAGCCGCCATTTGCTTTCTCCGACATAGCAGAAAATCAACCAGTGCCTCACACCTCAGGCCAGAGTGCACAGGCTGGCTGTCCACTATGTGCCACAGGCAGTGGCTAGAACATTCCATCGGTGCTAATGGTTCTCCAAATCTCCACCTTACCCAAGAGCCTAATATACTCTAAATAGTTTTTGAAGGGGGATCAAGTATTTCCCAGTTGTACTTCCATGCCCATTGCCGACCTCAGATGGCAGATTCTAGATACCTGGTCCTGGAAACTTAGTAATGATAATGGCACACTATCCACGCATCATGCTCTATATGAGCGAGTGGCTAGCAGACTGGCCCCAAACTGCTGCTGCACCCGTCTCCGTGTTCTGAGTACTCATTGCCTTCCGAGCCATCCAGCTAGCTGTTTCCAATGTCACCCTGCCCTTGCCTGACCCCACCCTCCTCATCCTGGCAGACTCTTGCTCTGTCATCTCCTTCTTGCTATCTGCCCCACTCCACCACCTCACCCCAGCACATCCGCTCCCAGCCAGGTGCTTCCCGGTTACGCCACACTCGGAGTATCCTTCGGCTCGTTCATATCAGTTGTCTATTGCCTTACTCATCTTCCATGGCCAGGAAGTGAGTCAGGTATCCTTACACCTCAAGATGCCAGTCTTAAATTACTCCTCACAAGTTGCAGAATTAGCTGGGTGGGGTCTCACCCTGAGGGCTCCGCTCCCTTTTATTCCACGTCTCATCTTTCAGCACAAACCTTCGCTCCAATATTACATTCCCTGGTGTTCTTTTCTCTTTACACTGTATGTTTTTCTTTCTGCCCTGCTTGCTCTTGGCCATTGAGGATTTGCATAAGAGTGAACCTCACTATAGTCAATATTAGGGCCGGAGTATGTGTACGCTCGCTCATGCTCACTTGCCATCCTTCCTCCTCCTCCTCCTCCTC
>NW_022196891.1:64555578-64596139 GCF_008632895.1 Mastomys coucha
CCTCCCTCCCCCCCCTCCCTTTCTCTCACCATGATGGCCAGACTCACCCTCTGAAAGCGTAACCACCCCATGAAATGTTTCCTTCTACGATGTCTCTTCTCAGCAATAAAACAGTGAACAGTAACTACGACAGAGGGTGGTACTGGCCCGGGCCATGACGTTTTGTGAAAGAACGTGGAAGGACTTTGCAGCTCATCCTAGGAAGCAGCTTGCAGGGCAGTGATGCTGAGAGCCATGGGAACTACGGAAGTCCTCAGAGTGGAACATTAGCAACTGTGGCTGCCGTTTGCCTGTTTGCCCTCACTCTTGCTGGCAAGTGCATCTCTCCTGTTCCCTGGCCACCCGCGTCACTGGTGTCGGGACCTATTTCCTTTGGGATCCCATCATCGACTGAGAAGTGGCAGCTCGTATGGCTCGCCTGGGACTGAGAATGTGTGGACAGAACTATGGGGCCCTTGGCCTTTTTGTCAGGAGGCAGCCATTATTGGACTACTAAGACCCAAGCCTGTAAGCCACTCTAATAACACCCTACAGTAAGATATCTAACTTAATAAACATAATATGACAGTATGTCTATCAGTTCTGTTCCTTTAGAGAACACTGATGAATGACTGGATGAGCCAAAGACAACAGGTCAAGTACCAGCTACACGTGGTTCCTTAGTTTTACAACAAATGGATGGTGTGCATGCGTTCGTGTGTCTGTGTGTGTGCGTCTGTGTGTGTGACTGTGTGTGTGTGTTGTTTTGAAATGGGATCTCATGTAGCTCAGGCTAGAGGGTCTACCATATATAACCAAAGATGGCCTTACTGCTCTGATCCTACTGGGGTTATAGGTGTGCACCAACAGTTTTATGTGGTGCTAGACATGGCCTTCTACATGCTAGGCAAGCATGGCTGGGCTTGCAAGGCTGAGGCAGGAGGGCCTTGAGTTTAAGATCATCAGCCCATGCTATATAAACTCTTTCCCACCAAATAAAGACATAAACAAACATTTGAAAATTTTAAAGCTCACTTTTTTTTTTGGAAGTTTGACACAGTACTTAGAGGAGGAAAAAATCTTAAGGCGTCAGTCAGCAGAACCACCTAGCTCCAGACTGAGCTACATCCCCAGCTCGTGTGAAAACGGGGGAGGAGTATGACCGACTGCTTCCTCGCTTACAACTGACTGGGGATCGGCTGAGGAAGCATGTGTAAGAAATTGAGTAACTGTGCTCTGGGCCTGAATGCTTTCCAGAGACCCCTTAAATCATCTCTGCAGGTGGCGAGTGAGGCCGGAGCACAGGATACCGCCTTCCCCAATTCAGTGTGTTTGCAAAAGCTGACCAGGGCCCCTAGCTAACATGTGCCCTTAATTTTCTGACTCTGGACACTTGTCCCAGTTAACACGCACATCTGCCAGATGAATGCCACCCACTCTGGGAGTGTGTTCCAAGTTTTGACTAAAGCTTTCATGCTTCTGCTGAGTGAAGCCCAAAGCCGGAGAGCTGGGGAGGAGGTTAACAGTGAACTCAACTCCTGGCAAAAGGAACATAGGGATTTTTATTGGAGGAGGTTTGTCCCTTAGGGGTGTCATTCCCAGTTAGTGCTCACTCCGGTGCTCCCTGATCCCCCCCCTGGTTGTCTCAAGGTGTAAACTCCAGGCACAGCTCCGGCACCATTCCCGCCTGCTGCCTTGCTCCCTGCCATGATGGTCATGGACTCTACTACCTGCTGGCACTGGGAGCCCCCAATTTCTTTTATAAGTTGCCTTGGCACAGCAGTAGAAAAGTAACTAAAATACCATGTATCCATAATTGGTTTAAATTTAAATTTAAAAGTCACTACATCAAAGCTCATTACAAGTTACATAAAAGCTGGGCATAGTAGCAACACCTTAATTCCCAGCACACAGAAGGAGAGGCCAGTGGATCTTTCTGAATTCAACATCAGCTTGGTCTACACTGTTCGTTCACTGGACCAAGGCACGTGCCACACGCTGAGCCTGATGGCCCAGAGTTAAGTTCCCAGGATCCACATGGTAGTAGCAGTGAACAGACTCCTACAAGCTGACCTTATGACCTCCACACACATACACACAGGACAAATGAAATGTAATGTTTTCAAAAGTTAGCTAGTACATGGTAGAATGTGCATAGGTTATGTGCAAATATGCTATTGCATTTTAGGGAACTACAGCATCCTGAGAATTTGGAGATATATTTATTGTGGAGAATTTATCTTTTTTTCATTTTTATGCCATTTTCACATTTTATTCTCCTAACAGCAGGTTGCCATAGACAAAATACTCGCCCAACTCAAAGGTAATCAAAAACCAGAAATATCAACTGAGGATAGAGTGTAACCTATTTTTAATGATGATTCTTAAGCGTTTTAAGCCCCCCTGCTAGCCCACCACCCACCAGAGGTTCAGAAAAGAACAGATGGGTCTGGGGGCTGGGGAAGTAGACCTGTTTAGAAAGGTTCTTTGGCCCAACTCCCATCGGTGTTGTCTGGAAGTTCAGTTCACAGGTTAGCAGGAGGTGGCAGCTCAATCCACTCGCAACGTTTCACAGATACATCAGCTGTCCAGTGTGGTAGAGTTGGCACAGCAAGCACGAATGGACAGCAGTGGTACTACTACCTAGCAGAGACAGCCGGGCCTCAGCCTCAGCATGAGTCAGCAGGCAGGACCAGGAGGAACGCCAGGAGTTCTAGGCTGTGCCTCTTTTAGCGAAGATCAGCGAAGACACAAGACCAACAAGCGTTGCACGGCTAGCTGTGCCAGCAAGCCAGCCTCAGTCACTACCCATCAACTTCTACTGATACCCTCTGAACATCTTGTGTCTTCCATAGGTCTGGCCTCAGCACGTGTGTCTGTCTCAGCTGACATCACTTTGCCAATCTGCCCAAGACTGAGGAGTCCAAAGAAGGTAGCAAGAAACTGCAGCACACCACCAGACTTTTTTTGATGTATTTCTCTCTATGGAGTCCCAATAAATGCAGCTCAATTACACAGTGTAAGACAGACCAATACAAGCCTGCTCTTAGCAAAGAATCCTTCATCAAGTGTCTTTTCACAGACTTGCTTTTAGCAGAACATCCTCTCTCCTGTGTCTGCTTCAGCTAAACATTTCTTCACAAGTCTGCCTTCTTCTTTCATCTGTGTCCATGTACTGGCTAGTTTTGTGTGTCAACTTGACACAGGCTGAAGTTATCACAGAAGGGAGCTTCAGTTGGGGAAGTGCCTCCATGAGGTCCAGCTGTGGGGCATTTTCTCAATTAGTGATCAAGGGGGTAGGGCCCCTTGTGGGTGGTGCTATCCCTGGGCTGGAGGTCTTGGGTTCTATAAGAGAGCAGGCTGAGCAAGCCAGGAGAAGCCAGCCAGTAAGAAACATCTCTCCATGTCCTCTGCATCAGCTCCTGCTGAGTTCCAGTCCTGACTTCTTCTGGTGATGAACAGCCATGTGGAAGTAAGCTCAATAAACCCTTTCCTCCCCAACTTGCTTCTTGGTCACGATGTTTGTGCAGGAATAGAAACCCTGACTAAGACAGTCCACTTCAGCTAAACGTTCCCTTCATGCTCCTTCTATACTACCCAACTGACTTTCCAAAGAACCCTTAAGTTTCCACTTCAGTAGAGCTTGATTCAGTAGAGTACTGTCTAGCATGCTCAGGGTCCTGGCCTTAATCCCCAACCACAGCATGCAAAAGTGAGCACACGCCCAGGCCCCACAGGAGCTAATCATCTTGCTCTGAGGTGTGCAGAAGCTGAGCAGACTGATTCTCTGAGCCTCTTCCCAATGTTCCATCCTGGCGATAAGAAAAAGGTGTTCCCACTGCACACACTCTACAGCCCCGCGTGTGTTCAGACACCCACAGAAACCCCGGAATGTGCAGCACAGCTCACAGACGCTATGTGGGCTAGGCAGGACAGAAGGAGGCTGCAAGAGGGAAAAAAAAAAGTGACTGAATATGTATGCAAGGAGACAGTTTTGCTTCCTGCCGTGCTGGGGTCTGTCGGTGCTGACATGTGTTTCAACTGTGGGTGCCACTCTGCAGCAAGACGTGAGGAAGCAGGATCTGCTGCTATTTATAAATGTCTTATTTTGGGCCATCTTTCCTGTAAAGTAACAGGCAATCCAGACAGGGACTAGGGATTTTTTTTTTTTTTTGTGAACTGAATTCAGAAAACCTGACACCTTGCAAATGCCCTCCACATTGAGGCCTGCTGCTGCTAAGAGCTTCTGAACAGAGCCAGATGGACCCTGTCTGATCAGAACCTGTCATCTGTCATCCCAGGGCGAACAATGTCCTTTTCGTCAATTTCCCTCTTGTGAAAAACAGCTTCAAACAGAGAATTTGGGGCGGAGTGTGGTAGCCTTAATCTCAGCACTGATTTGTGAGTTTATATGAGGCTAGCCTAGTCTACATGAGGCCAGCCTACAATACACAGCAAGCTCAAGGCCAGTCAGAGCTACACATGAGACCATGTCCTGAAAACAAACAACAACAAAAAATAAAGTAGGCTAGCAGTGTATGGCAATGTGGTACAGTGGTGGAGTATCTGCCTAGCACAGGAAAGACTCTAGGCTTGAGACCCCCACAATGCAAGAGTCACAGGTAGTTCTTTGCCATCATCTTGATGCTGGGAATGAAACCCAGGTCCTCTGGAAGAGCAGCCAGTGCTCTTCACCACTGAGCCATCTCCACAAACCCCTTAAAGGACTCCTAAGTGCTGGGGATCTATAATGAACAACCGTTAGACTGAAAATAAAGGACGTAATACAGTTGTTGGTGGAGTGGGAAAGGCGCTGTGAGGGAAGGGGTTGGGAAATCGGGAAAACTGCTTCCTCCCGTTTCCGATCAGACCCTGGAGAAAGCTGTGGTCTTATGGTATCACCAAGCACTGGTCCTAGAGCCTGACACCGCCACGGTTTCAAAACCTGCTCCCAGTGACCTATGTGATTCTGTGCCTGGGATTCTCACAGACATAGGATTGAAAGCCTAAGTGTCTATACAACTAACTCACAAGAAAGGGCAACGTGGAAAAGAAGCAGGAGCCAGGACACCACTGGCAGAGGAGCAACCTTGGCAATAACCTTTAAGAGGAAGATAGTGCTGATGCTTGAGAGAAGTGTGCCCATTAGAGCTGGAGATCATCTAAAGGGCCACCAGTTGGCCGACATACACATCAATACTCTTCTGCCCCTGCCTAGATGCCCAGCCTCTCCCAGCCAGAGTGCATTAGGATAGATGTTTACAAACCATCAGACTGCTCTGTGAGGATGCGTGATGTGTGACGCATACACGGGTCCTCGGATGAGACAGACAGCAGGGAACCAGGCTACAAGACCCGGAAGGGACTCTCAAAGCTGTTCAATGCAACTCTAAGGAAGGGCATACAGTTATCCAGCTATCAGGTTCTATTCCAAGCCATGGGGTTTGGGGGGGTGGGTCACCAAGGCAACCGTCTTACCTGTTAATCCAGCCGGTGTGAGAGGAGAAGTAGGTGTCACTGACTACACCTACTTTACCTGGAAGACAACCAAGCTCTAGTGACAAGGCCTTGCCAGAAGCTACTACTCAGCAAAACTTGATGGAGGCTGGATGAGCAACTCATACACTGAGCCACACCCTCTGCTGTCCACCCAGGAGCCCCACCTTCCTATCTAAAAGGCGACTTTTGAGGCTCGTGAGACGGCTCCATGGGTAAAGGTGCCTGGTGCCGAGCTTGACAAGCTGAACCCACATGGTGGAAAGAACTGACCCCAGAGGGCGAGCCAATGTGTGCTCACAACGACACATACACTGATAAATGTAACTTTGAAAAACTGTCTTAATAAAAACAACTTTTCCAGTTTTTCTGGTTTCCCAGTTCCCTCACTCCAACACTTAAGGGCAAAGAAAGAAAGAAAAAAAGAACTGTTTCCGAAGGTAAGAGTTCCTTGCTCCTCTGCCCCTGATGGGTCTGGTCATTTAGGGTCAACCTATTATTAGTGTTGGGCATGGCTCCCTCAAGAGTCCAGCTTGGCTTTCCTCTTCCCAGCTCCACTGCCCCACTGCCCTGCCCTGCCTTGCCCTACCCCCAACATCTCACCCTAGGGGCAGTTGGGGGTATTTGGTACACAGCAGATCCCTTCAGGATTTAATCACATAAACCGTTTTCCTTATGCTCCACCGCAGCCACCACCACCCCACCCCCCAACTCCCGGCCAACCAACCCTCTTCCCAGATCTGGAACCCACAATTCAGCCACATGCTGTAATGATAGAGCTCTGGCCTCTGGTTCAGATCCCAGATCAAGGCTCTCAGCCACCTGACCTTTCCCCATCTGGTTTGTAGCTCAAGGATGTAGCTCAAGAAAAAGCCACAATCGCTGGCTGCTCCTGACTCTTGCCCTTCCCTCTCTGTGGGTAACTACCGAGTGAATCAAGATTGGTATTCTCACTAGAAGCTGCCTAAGCACAAGCTTAAGAAACCATTTCTCTTCCCTTCCCGCATCTGTATTTACATTCCCGGGTCCTGTCCACCTGCCTTTTCCCACATCAGGCTCCTCCTGGACCGCAGCCAGGCGGGCGGTCCTGGGCATGCTTTTCTGTGAACTCATCACATTTTCTGAAAGCCTTCAAGGCTCCCGAACCATGGACCACCTCAGCTTAAGGACAAAGTTAGAAAAGGTGACTGGTTATCAAACAGTGGCGCAGACCTGCTGGTGGTCACCCTTTCCTACCCACAAAAACTTCCATAAAAACTGATTATTTAACCTTGCCAGTCACGTTGGCACATTGTCTGTAATCCTAACATTCAGAGGACTGGGACAGGAGGGCTATGTGAAGAGACCCCACATTTTTATTTAAAAAAAAAAAAAAGACAAACCTCTCCCAATTCTTTAAAGCCCAGATAAAGCACAGAGGCACAGATAAGCACCAGAGAAAAACGAGCCGGCAAGCAGGCTGACCTCGGCGGCCACAGCTAGTGGCAGCCTGGCCTTTGCGGTCAGGTCTGTCAACAATACCCTCCTGGTTTGCTGCTTTGTGAGAGCTTTTTGTTTCGTTGTCCTGTGCTGTCCCCTGCCCCACCCTGTCCTCCTCTAGACCCTGTCTGTGCTCTTGAGTTCCACATAGAAAATGGGTTTCTCTGTGTAGCCCTACTAGAACTCAATGATCCACCTGCCTCTGCCTCAAAAGTGCTGGGGTTGGAGGCATGTACTGCCACCACCCTGAAGGGGAAATCTCCGTGATGGATTCTTTGCTAAACACACACACAAACACACACACACACACACACACACACACACACACACACACACACACACCGATCCACCTTGCACTGCATTATTGAGCTGTATTTGTTGGGACTCTACCATAGAGAGAAACGCACCAAAAAAGTCTGGTGGTGTGCTGCAATTTCTTTATTTTATTTTTTCTTTTGTTTTGTGAGACAGGGTTTCTCTGTGTAGCCCTGGCTGTCCTGGAACTCACTCTGTAGACCAGGCTGGCCTCGAACTCAGAAATCTGCCTGCCTCTGCCTCCCAAGTGCTGCTTCCTCAGGTCTGCTAACACCGACGCAGGCAGGTGCTGAGGAAGCCCTGTGGAGGACTCGTGATGTTTGGAGTATAAAAATGCCTCTCTAGCCCTGTGGTTGTTCTGCTTTCCTTTGTTTAACCTGATTTAACAGTTAAAATATTCATTAGGATGTAAATATTAAGTGTCAGTTTAACCAAATCCCAACAGAATTCCGCATAAAAAAAGGACAAGTGTGGGTAAAGGATCAGTGAACTCAGACTTCAGTAAAAGAAGTCAATAAAACTGTAATACTGAGCCCAGGGGCGGAGGCAGAAAAATGACAGTACACTGCTTCCACTTCTTTGTTTTGAAATGCTAAGATAAATAAAAGGAGAAATAACCAGAAGCGGTGAAAGTAGCTCTCTGGGAAACGGGATGAGCTAGTACAGGATTGTTGGTGTTACAGGGCTTACACGAAGGGTTAACTGTCAGCATCGTGACCATCCTCACCAGGACCACATCAGCTACCTGTCACCGTCACCATCATCACCATCATCACCATCGTCACCATCCTCGCCAGGACCACATCAGCTACCTGTCACTGTCACCATCACCACCATCATCACCATCATCACCATCCTCACCAGGACCACATCAGCTAACCTGTCACCGTCACCATTGTCACCATCATCACCATAGTCTGTCACGCACACTTGCGTGATGGTGGTATTTGAGGCGAAAACTTCAAAGAAAGTCAGTGTCCTGCCTCCACATTGTCGCCTGGCACCCCAAACTCAGAGGTGGCCCAGATATGTCTTCGTACTAGTGTGCTAGGAACTCACCAAGATATCATTTTCTTACAGCTAGCAAGAGAAAATTCGGACATTGTTTTCTGACCTTCACCAAAGTTTCCAACTATCTTAGTTTAATGTTTTAAGTACTAAAGAGTAATTGAAAGGTTTCTCTCACTCTAAGACATTATCTGAAAGTGTTAGGTCAAGATTCTCCTCTGCCAGCCTCTAGCAAGAACTAGAAAATTAGCATAAGAATACCTCAACAGGGAGGGCTCCACCGCGCTTCCTCCTGCTTCACACCTAACTACCAGACCCTGCTGACCTGGGTGTGTGGGGGTCGTTTTGCCTACGTGACTTCAGTCTAGCACTAAGACTGGGGGAAGAAGGACTTGGACTCACATACAAGACTAGCACTAGAACTCAGATTCATGTATCTCTCGCAGTCCCCCGGGCCCAGAACACTTGGGCCCCGGGGGATGCAACACCAGTTCAGAAGAAATAGCTGCTGCTTTAGACCCAGTATGTTTCAGATAGCCTCAGATGTACCTCAACTGTTGAGCTGCCAGATTTTTCATTTCTCTTTTACAATGATTGTAAAAGCCTCATGCCATTTTTAAAGAAATACACTCAGATTTTACACCACCCGTGTGTAGTCTGTTTGTCAAAGCCGAATCCCGTGCCCACCTGGCCAGAATCCCTTGTCCCGCGGAACAGGGACCCCGCGAGAAATCCCGGTCCGTGACAATAGTCACCAGAACCACATCAGCGACCTGTCACTGTCACCATCGCCACCATCATCAACATCATCACCAGAACCACATCAACTACCAGTCACTGTCACCATCGTCACCATCATCACCATCATCATCACCAAAACCACATCAACTACCTGTCACTGTCACCATCATCACCATCATCATCATCACCATCATGAGATGATGCCCAAGGACGCTGCTGCTACTGAGCTCCAAGCAACTTTTCAATTGCCATCCCTGTACACTGCTCTGTAATCTCCACAGTATAAATTCTCTACATAGACCAAACTGATATTGACCTCAGAGATCCAACTGCCTTTGCCTCCATCGTGTGGGATTATAAAGGTGTGACACCAACAATTTACATTTACTCTTGTGTGTTGCTGCAGCCTTAAACCTAGGCCTTGTAAAGGTTACCCAGTGTGGTAGTGCAGTGCTTTTTATTCCTAGCACCCAGGAGGCAGAGGCAAGTGGAGTTCAAGGCCAGCTTGGTTTTACAGTGTGAGTTCCAGGGGCAGCCAGGGCTACAGAGAAACCGTGTCTACACCACCCTCAAAATGGAATGGCCCCCATAGACTCATAGCTTTGAATCCTTGGCACTACTTGACAGGGACTAGGAAGGTGTGGCCTGGTCAGAGCAGGTGTGGCCTTGTTGGAAAGTGTCACTGCAGGGGGGCAGCTTTGGGATTTCAGGCTTCAACCCAAGTCCAATGTCTCTCTCCCTGCTGCCTGCAGATCCAGATGTAAAATTCCTTCCACTGTGTGATTCGGGGAATCAAACTCAGGCGTCAAGCCTGGTAGCAAGCACCTTTGTCAAAGCACTATCACCCCCATGCACAGCCTGGGACAGCAGTAGAAAGTAAAAATAGCCAATGAAATGCCAGGGCGTCAGCTCTTCCTGTGACATCAGGCTCGCGAATGACATCAAGCTCACGTGGGGACAGAAGCCAGCATGGCATCACTCTGTCCAAGAATCTCTTCAGATGTCATGGGCTACAATACAAACTGCCCTCTCTGGCACAAACACACACACACACACACACACACACACACACACACACACACAAACTAATCCCATAACCAATTTGGTGCCCAAGGTCCTTGTCTTAACAATGCTGTTAACCACCACCCCCCCAAAAAAAAGAGTTAGCTCAACAAAACTCCACATGCAGCTTCAGGAGATGAGTGGCCCTTTCTGAAGCTCACCCTCAGACACCCTCCCCCTGCTAATGGATCTAATCTGCCCTTCAGAGAGACATCTTGGGAGTGGAAGTGCAGGACCGATCCCCTCCTCCCAGGTGTTGGCTGTGGTGCTCTGGTTAGAGGGTCGTTTGTCGGCAGGTGGGATTGGAGCACTGCAGTTGGAAAGTGGTTGGGGTGCGGGGGGTGAGGGACACGGGGTGGAAAGCCACGGTTGGTAGTGGTGTCCTGTTCTCAGAAGAGATTAAAGGTGGTTCTCACAGACTTGGCTAGTGCCTGTGAAAATGTGTAGTTGTTTCAGAGCAAGCCTGGCATCTTCCCATTCTCTGGTTTCCCGACTTCCACACAGGCATCCACCATGGTACCATCAGCGGAGAAGCCCTTGGCAGTGAGTGACTCAACCTTGAACTTCCAGCCTTAAAGCAGAAAAGGAAATAAGCCCCTTTTCTCTGCATGTTCCCTAGCCTCGGGGATTTTGTTCGGGTGAGAGGAGACAGACCAACACAGTCAATAACATGGACGATCAGTTTTCCGGAAGGGATATCCTGGATACGAACTCTCTTCACAGGCATGCCACTTTGTCAGAATCCACAGAACACAGCTGGGAGTAGACGGCAGTGTTCGCCTGCCAGGATCAAAAAAAAAAAAACGCTCCCCAAAAGTCGAAGAAACTGACAGTTTGTGTAAAGCAGGCTGGTATCCAGCTGATTGCTGCAGAGTCAAGATAATGTAATATCTCAATAGACGGGATTCCCCGGGGAGAAAGAAAGGTTAAAGAAGAAATTTACCAAGGAGGATAACTTCTTTCTACAGATGTACTCTATCTACCTAACTAAGCAGGCTGGCACACGCCTGTTCTCCCAGCACACAGAAGGCTAAAGCAGGAGTTCAAGGCCACTTACGTACACACACACACACACACACACACACACAAAGACTGTAGCTCCGTTTGTAGAGTGCTTGCCTAGCAGTATACAGGGGTTTGTGGTACGGACTTGAAATCCTATCACTCGAGGTGAAGGAGCTTCCAGCTATATATATAGTGGGAATTATCTAAGAGGTTAAGTGCTGTGTCTGTGCAGAAATGTGAGTGTGCGACTAAAAGAAAATCACCTAATGGGGGAGCCTCAAGGAACCCTTACCAGCCGCCTTTTAGTTCCCCCTCAGGGCTTCCTACACAAGATTTCTTCTTTGCTCACCAAAATGTTTGAGAATTTCTACCACTAGACCAGCTGCAACTGTCCACCAGACCAGCTGGGTGTACCGCTAGCTACATTTTCCTGTAACCAACCTGGAGACAAAAGCAGATCTGTAGTTTAAGACCACCCCAGTCCCACTCTCCCGACCTCAGAAGCTCAACTCAAGCCCTGACCTAGGTATAGCCTGCGCTTCTGACCCAGGGCTATAAGGGGAGCATCCCTGTGGTGTGTGGGAGGGGGTTGGGAGCATCCCTGTGCTGTGTGGGAGGGGCCTGGAGCATCCCTGTGGTGTGTGGGAGGGGCCTGGAGCATCCCTGTGGTGTGTGGGCGGGGCTGGGAGCATTCCTGTGGTGTATGGGAATGGGCCAGGATCATCCCTGTGGTGTGTGGGAGGGGGCTGGGATCATCCCTGTGGTTTGTGGGAGGGGCTGGGATCATCCCTGTGCTGTGTGGGCGGGGCCTGGAGCATCCCTGTGCTGTGTGGGCGGGGCCTGGAGCATCCCTGTGGTGTATGGGTGTCCCCTCCCCAGCAACTCTACTTGTTCAGTTATCCAGCAGCCAGCTTGAGCCTTGTCCTGTAGGGTTGTTTGTTTTTTACCAGAGCATGACTGATTATGGCACTGGTCATGATAACTAACTCTACCTCCTCTCCCATTCCTGGATGTCACAAGATAGAGGAGATCATGAAGAATCTGGTCTCGTATAAAATAGCTCATTTTCTGTTTTGTCTTTTTAAATTAATTTACTTTTTAATTAAGTTAACTTATTATTTAATTATTTTTGCTTGTTTTTTTTTTCATTGTTTTTGTTGTTTTGGTTTTGGTTTTCTTAAGGCAGGATCTCACTAGGTAGCCCTGGCGTCAGCATCAAATGACCCTTTCATGGATGAGTGTCACAGATACCCTGCACATCAGATATTTACACTACAACTCATAACAGTAGCAAAATTGCAGTTATGAAATAGCAGCGAAGACAATTTTACCATTGGGGGTCCCCACGGCATGGACTGTATTAAAGGGTCACAGCCCTAAGGAGGTTGAGAAATATGTACACCTGGCTGGCCTAGGAACTCACAGATCTGTCTACCTCTGCCACCACACCTAGCCCAGATTAATTCTTTAGTGGGTTCACATTTGCTCCAGTGCTGGGACCATAGGGAATACAGAAGATGCTGGTGGACATGCATCAGTTGGCAGTGTCTCATACACCAAGCGCTGGCTCCATCTTGAGCATCCCACGAACTGCGGCATGATGGTACACACACCTATAACCGAGCATTAGAGAGGGGCATACCCAGCACTCAAGAAAAATCAAGGTCTTCCTTCAGCTCTAGGCCAGGCTGGGCTACACGAGGCTATCTCAAACCACCCCAACACCCCATATAAACTGGTGAGCTGATGCACAAGGGTCATACTGTCAAGGCTAGCCTGAAACAGATGAGATCGTGGGCAGGAAGAAGTGGGTACAGAATAAGTAGGTCAGGGCAGTGACCTTAGTGACCCCACCTTGACCGGGACCACTCCCCCTCCACTTCCTGGTCACCATGAAGCAAGCATGCAGCACGCACTTTGGCACCAAGCTCTCTCTCAGCTGATGCTCTTGCTTTGCCTCAGGCTCTGCAACAAGACTCCAGTGGCCAAAGTAAGTTCATGGTCACAGGCTGACACTGATGAACACAAGACTCTGTGACAGGAAGGGGGACAGGAGGTTGTTTGTGGCCAAAGACCGAATACTACCAAGATTCTTTCAACACACCAGAGACTTGGGAGCTCTGAACTGAGCATAGACCAAACACACACTCCTTAAATGCCCAATTCACAGCACCTCAGGCCTCCACTTCTGCTTTTTGTTTGTGGTGTCTGCTGTTCATTCTGAACCTAGGGTCACCTATGAAGGGGGCTCAGTTCCCAGTCCCTGTGGGCGCTCACCACGCTGCCTCTACTTAGCGTGTGCTAAGCAACCCAGACCAAAGTCAGGTTTTCTGGGCCCTCCAGTTCGCTGGACAGGCTTGGGATCCAGCACCACTCGCCGGGCTATGGGACTCGAGGGTGGTTACTGAACTCTGTGAAAATGGGGAGTCCTTACAGCAACCCGCCTCTGGGGGCTGAGGGGTTACGGAGTTAAGAGATGTTACTCCGCCGGGCAGTGGTGGCGCGCGACTTTAATCCCAAGCACTTGGGAGGCAGAGGCAGGCGGATTTCTGAGTTCGAGGCCAGCCTGGTCTACAGAGTGAGTTCTAGGACAGCCAGGGCTACACAGAGAAACCCTGTCTTGGGAAAAAGCGAGACAGAGCTGTTACTCCTAGGCAGGCACACAGTAAGAACTGGGAAGACAGTCACTCTAAGGAAAGGAGCAATAAAGCAAACATTAGGGACTTTTAGGTAGTGCAGTTAGTGACAAAGTGGCCAGGGAACCTCACGGCACAGTTGGAGCTTCACAAATGAATGTGGTACTTCGGATTAGGAGGACAAGTGGGCTGGAGAGATGGCATGGTGGGTAAAGGCCCTTGCTGCCAGGGCTGACCTCAGTTTCAATCTCCAGGACCCATATGGCAGAAGGAAAAAACTTTCTGCTCCAAGTCACCCTCTGATAACATTGATTCTGCGGCACTGGGCAAGCAGGCACGCTCAGGCAAGCACGCACAGGCACGCTCAGGCAAGCACGCACAGGCACGCTCAGGCAAGCACGCACAGGCACGCTCAGGCAAGCACGCACAGGCACGCTCAGGCAAGCACGCACAGGCACGCTCAGGCAAGCACGCACAGGCACGCTCAGGCAAGCACGCACAGGCACGCTCAGGCACGCTCAGGCAAGCACGCACAGGCACGCTCAGGCAAGCACGCACAGGCATGCAAGCCAAACACAAAATGGAGGGGGGTTTTTTGTTTGGTTTTGTTTGTTTGTTTGTTTGTTTGTTTGTATTTTCGAGACAGGGATCCTCTGTGTAGCCCTGGCTGTCCTGGAACTCACTCTGTAGACCAGGCTGGCCTCGGAACTCAGAAATCCACCTGCCTCTGCCTCCCAAGTGCTGGGATTAAAGGTGTACGCCACCACCGCCTGGCCAAAATGTAGTTTTTAAAAAGCCATGAATTTGTTTCATAAAGAGAACAGAAAGAAATGGTGTAACAAATGTGGTAAAAGTGGTTTAGGCTTCACTGATGTATCTGGGGATAATTTTCTTGGTTTGTTGGGAGAGGGTCTCAACATGAGGCCTTAGCTGGCCTGGAGCTGCCTGTGTAAACCAAGCTGCCACTGAACTGACACCAATCCACCTCCCTCATGTCTCCTAAGCCCTGGGATCCTGAACACGAGCTACAATGCCTGGCTAGAGGGCATGTGCGCATGTGTGTTTTAAATAGATTAAGAGGAGAAAACCCGACAGGATTGGACCAGGGAAAGGCTGCCCTTCCTTATAAAGTCAAAGGGCTATGCCACACCTCAAAACTGCTGAGCGCCAACAACTTCCTGAAACTCAAACATCTGTCCAAGTGCTCAACAGAAGAGCTACGGTCTCTGCTGCAGATGCAGGGTCCGTTTAAAGTTGGCTTTTCCAAGAACTGGCATGTGAGACTGACTTCTCGGATCTCAAATTCTAAAGTTAGAATGGGGGCAGAGGGTCAGGTAGACTCCACATAAGACACGGAGGGAAACCTGAATATACTTTCTCTCTCTCTCAAGTGCCTGGGCACCTGCTACATTGTACAAACATAAGAGCAGTGTCCTTAAACTGGGAAGATAAGATAGTACAGAAGAAGAAACACCTATGATGGGAATCCCAATTCAGATTTAAGTGGAGTGGCAGACACACAGGGAAGAGGAAAGCTTAAGAGGGCTTTAAGAGCCAGGCAGTGGTGGCGCACACCTTTAATCCCAGCACTTGGGAGGCAGAGGCAGGCGGATTTCTGAGTTCGAGACCAGCCTGGTCCACAGAGTGAGTTCCAGGACAGCCAGGGCTATACAGAGAAACCCTGCCTTGGAAAAAAAGAAAAGAGGGCTTTTAAGAGATGGGGTGCCCAGATGGGCAAGAAGAAGGCAGAGTGCTGAACAGAGGCAGCTCTGACACCTCACAGGTGGAGGTGAGCTGAGCTTTGGGCCCTGGAAGTAAGTGGTCAGCAACTGTGTGAGGAAAGGACAGGTGTGATACAGGCAAAGAGCTAGCCGATTACAGCCTTAGCGGGAGGAAATGCCAAGGGCAAGAGAGGAAACAGAACCACAAAGAATGCCCTGGGAGTGACAGGCAAGATCAGAGCTGTATTTGTTTAAAGATCACTCCAGCAGCAATGTGGAGAATGTTCTGGAGGGGGTCCAGGCTGCTGGCTGGGAAACCAGCCACTGGAGAGTCATGCTGTCTGGAAATGATGGAAGCTTGGGTAAGATTCCAAGAGACTCACAAGTGGAACTGATGGGATGAGCGGCCTGGGAGGACAGACTGACAGAGGTGACAGCGAGATGTGTCTCTCCTGCGAGTGTCTGGAGGGAAGGCTGCAGGTGGGATGGCAAGTCGGTGGGTAAGGAACAGAGCACGGACTGGCAGGATTCCAGGTCTCACACCACTGAGTAGAAATGCAGGGTGACGGCTGAGGACATGGGAAGGGGCTGGGAACTAGTGATGACTGAGCAGACAATCGCTGACAAATGAGAACGCAGGCTCCAGAAGGGAGACAAGCAGTGAGCTAAGGAGCTTCAGAGGCCCAAGAAGAAAGAACACGCGAGGCAACTGGCAACTGAGAGAACAATGAGAGGCAGGAAGCCAGCATTAGCCTGCGGGGAAGGGGGTGGGGGGAGTAGACCAGTGGTTCTCAATCTGTGGGTTTCGACCCCCTTAGGGGAGGTAGGGTGACTATTTCACAGGGATTGCCTATCGGATCCCCTGCTTATCTATCAGATATTTACACTACAACTCCTAACAGGAGCAACAAAAATAATTGAGGTTGGGAGTCTCCCCCCAACATCACCACAACTGTATTAAAGGGCTGCAGCACTGGGAAGGTAAGGACAGCGCACAGCCAACCTTCAAATCACAATTACCAAATGAAGAGCACCTGGCTGAGGAAGAAAGGGCCCTCTTCCTTCAGGAGTAAGAAGTAGTGTAGCTGGGCGATGGTGGCGCACGCCTTTAATCCCAGCACTTGGGAGGCAGAGGCAGGCGGATTTCTGAGTTCAAGGCCAGCCTGGTCTACAGAGTGAGTTCCAGGGCAGCCAGGGCTACACAGAGAAACCCTGTCTCGAAAAACAAACAAACAAACAAGAAGGAAGTAGTGAAAGGTTCAGGGGGGTCATTATGCTTTTTGTCATATGTATCAGGGTCTTGTTATATATTCCAAAGTATGCCCCAATTAAGCCTTGGCGGTGGTGGCACATGCCTTTAATCCCAGCACTCCAAAGGCAGAGGCAAGAGGATTAAGCCAGGGCCATACAAAGAAACCCTGTCTTGAGAGAAAAAAAAAAAAGTATTCCCCAATTAAACAATATTGGGTATATCTTTAATAGACTGACCAAAGAGGCTGTTCAGGCAGGGCACATTCTGTAGAATGTGTATGCAGGTATAACAGGAAGGCGATTGTTCCCGGTTCAGACACTGCTGTGTACGCACTGGGGCCGGTTTCCTCACTTATTCCTAACAACCTTATCTCCTTTCCACAGATGTAGGGATGGGATCAAAAGAAAACAGATAAAAAAACGAGCCGAGACAGGCCAGGAACACGAGCCTGACAAGAGTACAAGGCCTCTGCTCCCTGTCTCCGACCCCACCTGAGAGCATTGCCACAGCCTTCGGGGTCTCCACCCTAACTGGACACAGTGGCGGATGCCGTAAAAGCTTCCATCCTGTTACAATGAAAGGCCTCAGATCTCACACAGTGAACACAATCCCTCGGAAGGCCTGGTGGAATCGGATGAGACACAAGCTCCACTGCATTCACCCGGGAAGCAAAAGGTCACCCCAGCCGCAGTGCGTGCGTCTGGGGACGGCAGACAGGGAAGGTCCTGTGGCTTCCTCCAGAGCGGGGTTCAAGACTCCCTCCTTCAAACAGGGTGGATTGCTCCATATTGTTCTGCTCTCAAATGTTTGCTCTCCTCACAAGAAGCGCTGTAGTAGGGAAAGGCAGCCCAGTGGCCAATCAAAGCACCACGTCTGACCTCCAGAGATCAATAAGTCGTGAGAGATATGGCAAGGCTCCAGAACCAGTCTCCAAAATGGGACGTCCTCAGACAACCAAAAGCATAACACAAAAGAGGCCTGGGCTCTCTCCTGAGAGAGGTTGCTCTCACTGCTTCAGTGCTACGCTGTCCGCAGCGCGCACAGCAGAAATGGGCCTGCGAGGCACACATAAGCTGCAGGCCACACATGCGGCCCTGAGTTCTGAGTCCTAGTCAGAACCAGGCATTACCAACACTATGGCAAGTCTGTTTGTGGGGGGAGAAGGGCTGCTGAGACAGGATCTGTCTGTTATGCAGCCCTGGTGTCCTGGTGCTCACGAGGTAGACCAGTCCGGCCCAAACTCAGAGATACCTGCTTCTTTCTGCCTCCTTAGTGACGGGATTAAAGGTGTGCTCCATTGTGGTGGGCTGAGACGGATGACATTTTATCTTCCATGTTTAGTGCGTTGTTAGGCAATCAGGCATGCCTTCACTAGATCAGAGACTTTAAAAACACACCTCATAAAGCTGTGTGTCATTTTGTATAGTCTCCTTTGGATGATTACCATATTTATATGTATTATAATGATACATAATTATATGTATTATAAGCTTCTATAAGATTCTACTAAACACTGCTACTTAAAATGTCCCTTTTTTGATGCACGGAGCACAAAGCCTGTGTAAACTGTGAAACATTTGTAATGTTTTCCATTCTATTAGATGTGCGACAGTGGGGCTGGATAGCTCAGTGATTATTGCAAAAGACCTGGGATTTATTCCCAGCACCTACACAGCTCCAGGCAATCAGACACCATCCTTTGGACATCTTTGTGCCTCTTGACAACATAGTCCACACACACACACACACACACACACACACATACACACGCGCGCGCGCGCGCGCGCGCGCGCGCGCGCGCGAACAGAGTAAATCTAAAAAGCTTTGTGATAGGGTGGGGGTGCCCAACTCCAATCCTGTTAGAAAAAGCTCCTGTTGAGGCTCTCTAAGCTGACCAAAGCAGGTGGGTGTTCTCCAGGCAAGGCAGACTTTTCCCTAGATCATCTTTGGGTTTACAAAATCTCTAAGTTTCTCTTCGGCTGAAGATGCAGTCCCTGTCAATAAGCACTCACCTACACAAAATAGATAACTGTGGTTCTCAAGAGCCAAGAGAGGCTCCCCTCAAGTCTCTCTTCAGCGGAGTTTATCATCTTACCGAATGGAACATCGGGCGGCATCCAGCCATCAAGCAAGTGCACTTGCACAACGCTACCTGTGTCAATAGCACCAGGTGAAGGGACCCTCTCACGACCCCATCTCCCACCCCCCACCCCACCCCCAAGACAGAGTTCAAGCACTACCCACATCTCCCAGCAGCCACTGAGGCAGACAGGTTAAAACACTCCAACAGTATTTGGGGGCCCAAGGGCAGTTCCGTGGGGGAGTACATGCTTGGCATGAGGTCCCGTGTGTCGCACTACACAGCACCACAAAACACTGTTAGAAGGTGTAACTGGGCAAAGCAGCAATGCATTCTGGGCTGTTCACCCAGCTGATGAGCGTGTCTAAGGCAAACGCTTTTGACCTGAGCGGTAGTGAAAGCCATGAGCAAACACTCGGGGGCAATCAAGGAAGTGAGAGCTGCCCTAAAGACTCAGCTGCTAAGGCAATTAGAACCGAGATAACAGTTATCTCCTCCTGGAGAATGCTTCCTGAGAGACAGTCAACACAGAGGAGCCATTTACAGCCCCTGAGGCCCTTTTCAAGGCTGGAAGAAAAGGCCTTTAGTGGCAGCATTCATTGGAGTGGAGGCAGGGGGTGGGGATCTGAGTTCAAGGTCAGCCGGCGCTATTCACAAAGGTCTTCCTCAAAAAAAAAAAAAAAATTGTGTTGAGGTGTGTGGGTGTGTGTACATGTGCATGCACAGGTGTCTGTGGAAGTCAGCAGTCAATGAAGGGTGTTCTCTGCCATCACTCTTGGCCTGTTTTTTTTTTTTTTTAAGACAATGTCTCCCAGAGAACCTGAAGCCGTCTTGCTCTCTGGCTAACAAGCCAAGTGCCTGGCATCTGCCAGTCTCCACCCCCCAAGCACTAGGGTGGCAGGCACAGGTAGCCCCTCCCACTTTTACCTGAGTTCAAGGAGGAAGGCCTTTCTGGGAAGGATAAGCAATACCTCATCTCATTAAGGGGCAGTCCTCTCATGGCTTTAGGGGCAATCCTCCCATGGCTTTAGGGGTAGTCTTCCCATGGCTTTAGGGGCAGTCCTCCCATGGCTTTAGCCACGTCTTCAGATGAACAGGATTTCCTGTGAGACAGGGTGATGGACCCTACTCCTCAGGAGGCAACAGTGATGCTTTAATCTCTGGAGCAGATCAGAATGTCTCCACCCAAAGCCAAAGGTCATCCTTTGGATCAGGAGAGCTAAGGAGGGGCAGCTGTGTCTTCCTTCCCAGTGTTACCACAGAAACCAGGGGGAGAGCCTCAGCAGATCAGGAGGGATGGGTGCATTGTTCAGTGGCCTCTGCGAGGCTATTAACCCCTATCAAGCTACCTACCAGGTCCCTCCCACCTTACAAAACCAAGGCCTGCCTTACCTGCTTGAACCAACCCAAAGGAATGGTAGGAAATCGTTGCAGGTGCTACGGCAGAGCTAACGGAGCCCCTTCTGTGTGTGGGGTTTTCCAGTTTTCTCTCTTCTAAACAGTCAGCTGGGCACTGGGGCACAACTCCTTAAATCTTAGTGCCAGGCAAGAAAGAGGCAGGGTCACGGGGCCTGAAGAGCAACCTTGGCTGCAAAGTGAGGTCAAGGTTGGCCCAAAGTACGTAATATCCTCTCAGAGGGCAGAGAAGGAGCCAGCAAAATGGTTCAGTAGGTGAAAGTTCCAACCAAGTATCATAATCTCAGTTCAATTCCCTCAGGATAACGTGGTAGAAGAAAGGGACCTACACGCACGCACGCACGCACGCACTGCGCAGTGACACAAATGTCTACACAGTTATACACACTAAATAAAAATGTTGTAAGTGGCCAGGCAGTGGTGACACATGCCCTTAATCCCAGTACTTGGGACGCAGAGGCAGGCGGATTTCTGAGTTCGAGGCCAGCCTCCTCTACTGAGTGAGTTCCAGGACAGCCAGGGCTATTCAGAGAAACCCTATCTCGAAAAACCAATAATAATACTAATACTAATACTAATAATAATAATAATAATGATAAAATAAAATAAAATGTAGTAAGTGTTTTAAAGAAATAAAAACCTCTAATCACATTGAGCAGGAAGCAGACACAAATAGACCAATGTGCTCTTCACAGGGACTTTGATCAGCCATACAGTGGCTACACAGAGAGACCCTGTCTCAAAAAAAAAAAAAAAAGAGCAACAACAAAAAAATATAGTCATAGGAAATTAAGTTATAATATGAAATAAGGGCCAGTTAAAGGCTGTGAGTACAAATGGCTCAGTAGATAGGGGTGATTTTCCACCAAGCCTCAAGACTTGGGTTCAATCCCCAGGACCTCGTGTTGATATCACAATATAAAACACAGTACAACTTTAAAAGGCCCACAGTCTTCTAAAAATTACAAAGATTTTAAAACCCTCTAACCAGGGGGCTGGAGAGATGGTTCATCAATTAAGTGCACATACTGCTCTTCTAAAGGACCAGGGTTCAATTCCAGGCACCCATATCAAACAACTCCCAATTAATTTCCTGTAACTCTAGCTCCCAGAGTATCTGACACCTCTAACCTCTTGGAACACCCACACATACATACACACACATAATTGAAAATGACCAAAATACAATCTTCAAAAACCTGACCTACACACAATGAAAAAGAAAAAAGAAAAGGAACTGGGTTATAAAAATAAGCATCGTTGATGATTTTTGTTGTTGGTGGTGGTGGTGGTTTTTCGAGGCAGTATTTCTCTGTGTAGCCCGGCCTGTCCTGGATCTCATTCTGTAGACCATGCTGGCTTCGAACTCAAAAATCCACCTGCCTCTGCCTCCCAAGTGCTGAGATAAAAGGCGAGTGTGCCTCCACCGATTTGAGGGCTGTCAACCACCCTCTACCACTGTTCAAATTTTTCAAATCAAGCCAGGCCTGGTAACACACACTCCAAGCACCAAAGATAGGTTGGCCTTAACTACTGAGTTCAAAACACTTGCTGCAAAGGCCCAGACCCATTGTTGAGACCCCAGGACCCATTGTTGAAAAAAGTTGTCCTGACCTCCACACTTTCAACATGGCTCACTGGTGGTGCATGCCTTTAATCCCAGAGTTCCAAAGGCAGGCGGATCTCTGTGAGTTCCAGGCCAGTCTGGTCTACAGAGCAAGTTCTAGGATAGCCAGGGCTACACAGAGAGACCTGTGTCTAGAGGCCCCCAACTCCCAATAAAAGGACTTTCTTTGATTTGGACTTTTGAAGAGTTAAAATGGCAGCCATTAAACCACTAGTCAAAAGACTGAATAGATCCAAACACTTCTAAACTAATGTCATCAAGTCACCCAAGAATGAGACTATCAAAGATGATCTGGGCGGAGGCTACAGTGATTCCCCCGGGTGTGCCAAGCCCTGGGATCTATCCCCAGCACCACCTTTAACAGAGTGTGGTGGCTCAGCACTGGGGAGGTGGAGGGAGGGTCACAAGATGAACGTCATCACCTGCCACACAGCAAGTTCTACTATGCCAGCCTGGAATGAACATCTCAGCCAGGAAGATGGCTCGGCGGGGACAGACCCTGACTGGAAGGCCTCAGGACTGGAAGTTCAACCCCCAGATCAGAGCTGGTGGAAGGTGTGAACCAACTCCCCAGTGTGTGGCCCTCTACTTCTGCACACATGCCATGCACACATACGTTTCAGCGCACACACACACACACACACACACACACACACACAATAACTTGGAATAAAATAATTTGCTCAGTTTCACCTGTCACATTTTTAATGGGCAGAGGGGGCAGGCTTAGGAAGTATGCGGGCACACATGTGCTACAGCATACATGTGAAGGTCAGAGAATGATACTTGTCAGTAGTTGGTTCTCGTCCACCCTGTGGGCTCTAGAGCCCAAAACAGGTTGTCAAGCTTGACCCACACTGAGCTATCTCACAGTGCCAAAGACATATTTCAATCACAAAATATTTTAATAAGAACCAAGAACCACTCTCTACCATTAAAGAAATGCTTCTAAATGGTTCATCACTTCTATCCTTTCATAATTCCTATCGTTATTTCACACACACACACACACACACACACACACACACAGAAAAACATGGTTATACTTATAATTTGCATATGCCTGTGATTTATATATTAAATTAGATGATCTAGTGATCAAGCTGACAAAATTATTTAAAGGGCAAGAAGAGCACAATACACTCTAAGTACCCCCTCAAACATTTTTAACTGACAAAAAAATTAAGGGCTAGAAAGATGGCTCAGTGGTCCAGAGCTGTGCAACGGTAACTCCACCACGGGATCTGACACACTCATATACCCTCATGCAGGCAAAACACCAATGCACATAAAATAAATTTTTTGGGCTGGACATGGCGACGCATGCCTTTAATCCTAGCACTGATCAGTGCTCCTAACACACAGGAGGATGTAGATCTCTATGAGTTTTTTTTTAACCAGCCTGATCTATAGGGCGAATTCCAGGACAGCCAGGACTATTAAAAGACATTGTCACAAAAAAGCCAAATAAATAAATAAATGAATAAATAAATAGGACACTAAAGACCCTGAAGTTTCTACCTCACCATCACAGAGCCCACCTGCAAAAAAATCCTATCTCAACATTTTTAGTGGTAGTCCCAAATGCAAGCTGTCTGCACCACAGGAGCTAATAAAAGCTGGACTCTTGAGCGCAGCGAGTGGGAGTCAGCTATCTCCTTCCACCGGGTCTGAACACGTGCAGGCTACTGACAAGCAATAAATAAAAATAAAATAAAATAAAGCAATATTCTACCAAAAAAAAAATTACAGTAAGCTGGAGACTGTCCAATTCACTAAGTGAGATGACCACAGGGGGTGAGCATCAGAAAGGACACTTTAAAGCCACTCATCACTGGGTGGTGGTGGCGGCCGCACAGGCCTTTAATCCTGGCACTTGGGAGGCACAGACAGGCGGATTTCTGAGTTCGAGGCCAGCCTGGTCTACAGAGTGAGTTCCAGGAGAACCAGGGCTACACAGAGAAGCCCGGTCTCGAAAAAACCAAAATAATAATAATAATAATAATAATAATAATAATAATAATAATATAAAGCCACTCATCCTAAAGATAAAGGAAGGACCCCCCTAAGGGCAAGAGGGAAGTGCTGCTGCTGGAGGCTTGCTGCTGCTTCAATCCACACTGCAGTGGCGCCCTAAACTAAATGGGAGGTTTTTTAGGAGGATGGGGACGAAAGCTTGGGCATACCTAGAGGAGTGACTATAAAGAGCATGGGACTGCTAGAAGGGCACCAGGGGACAGAGCATTGCCCCTCAAGACCAAGGGGGTTAGAAAACACACAGCACCCGCTCACAGGAACATAGCCCAGGGTCCTGGAAACACCTCACTGAGAGAGTATGGGACGAGCCATCCGGATAGAAGCAGCTGAGGTTCCAGGAATAGGGCAGGGGACGCCAAGATGACAATGCCCCACAGCATTCAGAGGGAGTCCAAAAGCAGGTGCTGACTCACAGTCAAGCTGAGCTGACGTACCAGCCCACACCTCAGTGGGGGCCACTTGTCCTGCATTGCTCACCGGCCAGCCTCCCTAAAAATACCTTCAAGGGGAGGTCACTGCTACAGAAAAGCTCAAATGAGGCAGATTCAGAAAAGTTGGGCCCGAGTCCCACCTCTGTCCCAAAGTCAAAGTGTCTCTTCTAGAAAGGCACCTGACTAAACACCTATAAAGTCAAATAAATAATCTGACTCTTTCATGATAAAGCTTCATGATGAGAAAGCAGAGTGGGCTGTTGATGAGCAGACAGACACTCAGGAGGGACCTTCTCTCAGCATCCTTCAGTTTAAGATTCAATCCTAGCACTCAGGGAGGCAAGACAGACAGATCTGGAGTTCAAGGCCAACATGAAACAGAGGGGAAGTTACACAGGCTAACCTTGTCTCGAAAACACAAACACAAACTATCTTGCCCCCTTCCACATACCTCAAAAATGATAGCATTTCAGTACTTCTTACGGAAACGAGAGACTCTGGAGTAAGCAAGCAGTCTGGAGCCAAGCATGGTACAGGGCAAGATGCAATAGGGCTGACGGAAGCAGGCGGGCTCTGATGAAGGAACTGGGTAACAAGTTCCCTTCTGAAAGCAGTTAACAGAGTTGCACCAAAAAGCCACTGCAGTGACAGGAACCATGGCATCGGAAAGCAGTTTAGTTAAAGACATGGGCAAAAGGAGCGGTGGTCCTCAGCCCAGGAGCACAGCCGAGGGCGGAGGGGACTGGCACTCTATATTTAGAGTTTTTGACCTGGACCGTGGAGACAGTTGAAGAGGGGAGGAACAGCAAGAGCTGACACAAGGAAGACCACCTGAGATGGTGAGACAAGGAGCAGATCCATAGGCTGCTTTTATTGGTCAAGGGCAAGAGTGAGACTCAAGAGGGAGGGAGGGGCCCGTCCTGAAAGTGATGCATGAATACAGACATAGGTGGGCTGCTGGGTGCTTGTCCCTTCTGTTTCTGCCTCCCGGCCAAAGTTATTTCTTGCTATCATCCTGCGCCTATTGTTTAGGAGGAAATAAAAGTCTGGCTTTTGATATTAGGCCAAAAAAACTTTCTCGCCCACTACATAGAGTGGCTTTGTGTCTTTGAGATTTAGGAGAGAAAACTCAGAACCTTATATATACTAGGCAAGAGCTCTATCATGGAGTTACATTCCCTGGCGCACTTTAATTTTTTATTTTGGATTTTTTGGGTTTTGTTTTTGGTTTTTGTTGTTTTGTTTTGTTTGAAACGGGATCAGCCCAGCAGTGGTGGGGAACGCCTTTAATCCCAGCACTTGGGAGGCAGAGGCAGGCGGATTTCTAAATTTAAGGCCAACCTAGTCTACAGAGTGAGTTCCGGGACCTCCAGGGCTACACAGAGAAACCCTATCTCAAAAAACAAAGAAAAGAAAAGAAAAGAAACCGGATCTATGTATCCCTGGCTGACTGTGTAACACCACATCCAGCTTAATGTAAGTGCCTGGATCTTTTGCATGTATGTACCACATCTGTGTCTGGTGTTTCCACAGGGCCAGAAGTTGACAGCAGATCCCCTAGAACTGGGGTGCTAGGGATCAAACCCCAGTTCCTCTGCACCAGCAGTCTCTCAAGTGCTGAGACATCTTTCCAGCTCCCCACCCCCACTCCCACTAGGAAACTTTAAAATCATCTAACAATGATTTGCTTTGTCTGCCTAGTAAAGTTTAAAGTTCTAATTCATCTTAATCTATAACAGAGCAAAGGATCAGTCCATGCTTTAATCCTAGCACTTGGAAGGCAGAGGCAAGGAAATCATCAGCTTGGACTACAGTAAAAATCAATGCCAGCCTGAACTATATAGCAAGACACTATCTCAAAAAAATAAAATATAAAACGTGGTCATTAGAGCTGTAATCACTACGTTTGGTTTTGGGGTTTTTTTTTTTTTTTTTTTGAGGCAGTTTCTGGGTAGCCCTGGCTATCCTGGAACTTGCTCTGTAGACCAGGCTGGCCTCGAACTAACAAGAGATCTGCCTGCCTCTGCCTCCTGAGTGCTGGGATTAAAGAACTGGACAGTTACCTTTTTTTGCCTTGCACCACCAAAATAATTTAGTCTGAGATAAAATATTTATACTCCAAAGAGCCACAACATTGAGACAAGGAGCGTCCCGTAGGAAAAAGCCTCTTCTATCTCCGAGTGGTTCAGAAGGAGACCAGAAAGGAAGAAATTTCTCAGATTTGTGGTGCAGGGCTGCGGGGTCTGTTTGCTCTAGGTCATATAGCTGTCCCAAAGTGGAGAGTCCCAGGATTCCTTCCAGCTATCTTCATTCAGTTCCTATCCTGTGTGACAGTGGGAAGCTATGCTCTGGCTTCAGGTCTTAGCTCTTAAGCAAACCCGAAGCAGAGACTGGGCATCAAGGCTCTCTAGTCCCAGGGCTGCCACTAACTGTGCCATCTGCATGCATGATTAGCTGGGCCTCCTTTCTCTCATCTGCAGGTGAAGACAGTGCTTGTGAAAGCTCCCGGGTTACACCACCTCCGCCCAAAAGCAGAGATCTTAAAAAACGGGTAATTAGATTGTTGGGCCCTGGAGTCTCCTTGAAGACTGCCATTTTTCCTTGACCCCCTTTGTCCCTTTCCAAATTCCTTTAGCCAGAATATAAGATAGCAACCTGCCATGCTTCCAGTCCCTACTGCACCAGGTTTTGAGTCCCAAAGGAGATCCAGTTTGTTCATGCTGACTTGGGGGTGGGGGGAGGAAAGAAACTTCCAGTTCTTTAATGGAAAGACACTACGGACTGGAATAAAATTGTGATGTAATTACAAACTGACTACAATATGAATTTTTTTTACAAGTCCAGTGCTCTTTTAACACTCTGAGACAGTGGTTTTGTTGTCCAGGCTGGCCTCATACTCTATCTGGTACCGCCGCATGCAGCTAGACTGCACACAGCCTGGTGTGGTGGACCACTGCCATGATCCCAGGACTAGAGAGGCAGGGGTATCTCCAGGAGTAAGGCCAATCTAGCCTGTCTTCATGAGTTTCCCACACAGGCCAGGAGACTTCTCTTAAGCACACACAAGCCCGGCAGTGGTGACGCATGCCTTTAATCCCAGCACTTGGGAGGCAGAGACAGGTGGATTTCTGAGGTCCAAGCCAGCCTGGTCTACAAAGTGAGTTCCAGGATGGCCAGGGCTGTACAGAGAAACCCTGTCTTGAAAAAAACCAAAATAAATAAATAACCAAATACGCACAATTCTTTAACAAGCCATCATATGCCCAAACTGCACACATTTTGAAAACGGTACCATGAGACCCTTCTTTGGTTGGGCATCCTCTCTTACTCCTCCTGAATAAGCAGGTCAGCAGAGACCTGGCCACTCCCACAGTGGCTAACTAGCCCTGCCATTCCAGCTATCTGAGCGACCCATCCTTAATATCAACTGTGAAAACAGCTGAATAAGATAACACGAATGACTTTACCTTTTCAGTGTGTAGCTTTCGGCCTCTGGTGACTAAATTATTTAGGTGATTACCAAGGTCATTATGTTTCTAAATGTTCCACTCATCCGGAAGCTTGAAGTCTCTCTCTCACTAAGAGGACTGACTGGACTTCAGGCTAATATTACCTCAACTTCACTTTGGGAATACAGCCATGAATTAGAAAAGGGTCCTCTACACCAGGAATACTGGAAAAACGAACAGTGCGGCAAAGGTGATTCCAAAAAGAGCTGATAAGGGGCCCTAATAGAAATGGTATTCCTAGACCCACTAGTGAAGAACATATTTTTTAAGCTTAGCACGTTAACAGGCAAAGAGGAAGAAGAAAAAAAAAAAAGCCAAAAACCTAAGTTTCGAGACCTAAACAGCATTTCACAATCCTAACCATGGAAGCTAAAAGAGAGGCGAACTTCATCAACACTGGAGTCTGCAGCACACAACGCTGAATCTGGGCTGCTGGGCTAAAGTACTCCAGACCTGGAGGGAAAAAAACGTAAAATCAAAATGGAGGAGGGGCCAAGGCGACATGGGCTGGAAGCTAAAACCTCGTGGCGCGTGGCGCGCGTCTCATGGCGCCATCCAGCCTTCCTGCTCCACGCTGCCCAGCCTCGGGACTCACCATCCCGCCTCACCAGCGGCCGCACGCGGCGCCCAGCTCCCTCGGACGCCCCTCACGGAGCCCGAGCGCCCACTGAACTTGGCGGCTGTTAAACGGCAAGGCGAACAAGCAAGCAGCCACATCTTAAAAAGGGGAGCGAGGGGGGAGGTAAAGAAAGAACCATCTGGGAGGGCTCCACCCTTTCTCCACCTGCAGAAAAGACCCGAGGGGAAGTCTGTCAAGACACCCCTCGCTGCCTTGCAGAAGCAAAAATACAAAGGAAAGAGGTTCCTCGCAAATTCAGACTCGGTAGCCCCTTCCCTGCGATCCAAGGAGCTCGAGCGACCCGGACACCGAAGAGCATGGAGCCAGTACAACTTTCTCACAGAGACTGATGCGGTTTTCTCTTTCTAACCATAAAAGACAGCAGCAGCCCCTGCCGTCATCCCATCCGTGACTGCGCCCATCGAGCTTCGGCTCTCCTGGAAGCCCTGCAAACCCCCAGGTGGGCTCCCGGCAGCCGGCGCGCCACCTCGCGCATCCCGGCCACCCTCGTCAGCCCACGGGCTTGCTTGGGCGGCAAGCCAGGGTCAGGCCGGGCGGAGGAGCGCACCGGGGGCTCCGAGGGAAGCCCCCGAAAGCCCGGTCCCTACACCCGACTTGCAAAACAATAAGCATCCGCTTCCCGCCCCTCCCCCACAAGACCCTGACCACGAGTCACAGCCGCCGCCGCCGCCGCCGCCGCCGGGAACCGGCGAGGGAGCGCACCATCCCTGCGGGTGGGGACTTGTAGGAGGAACCCGCACCCGGGACCCTCGCTCGCCCCGGTCCCCCGCTGGTCCCCCCAACGCCGCGCCCCGAGCCTGCGCGGGGTCTGGCGGTCCGGAGCGCGGCGGCCCGGAACGAGGATCGCGCGGGCCACGCGGTGGCAGGCTGCAACTGACACGGCCCGCGGGCGCCGGCCACATGCGCCGGCCGCCGGGCGGGCAGGGCGCGCGGACTCTTACCTTCCCGCTGGCCGTGCCCCCGCTCACGCCGATCAGGAAGGGCTCGCCGCCGTTGGGCTGCTGGTGGTTCTGCAGGGTCTGCTCGCTGTCCCCGGCCATGACTCGCGCCGCCCCTCCTCTCGCAGCCTGTGCGAACCGACGCACGCTCCCCGCCCGCGACCGGGCTCGCTCAGCTCCTCGCAGGCGCAGCTGGTCGCTTGCTGAGGTCGAGGCTGTGGCCGGCCGCGGCTGGAGCCCGGGCGCGGGGGAGGCCGAGCTGGCTTTCCCGGAGGTGCCGAGAGCTCTCCTGGGCCCGTGGCGGCCCGTGAGGTTTACATCCCAGGCAGAGGTCAGCGTGATGAGGCTGCTCCAATCCGGGCGGGCTGCGCGCTGCTATTCGCCAGGAGTCTGGCCCCAGCCTCCGCCCCGCCCGGGCCCCGCCGCCGCCCGAGGTCTCTGGGAAAGGTGTGAGCACCACTCCCCTCCCCACCCGCCCGATTAACCCTTTCTCGGACGGAGCAGGGGGGGCGGGGAGGGGAGGGGTGTGGAGAAGAAACCGGCTGGGTCAGCGTTTTAAGCTGCCACCACTCTGCGGTCCTATTTCAAAAGAGATCAAAAGCGAGAAGAGACTGTCAAGCAGATCAGAGAATGGAAGGTTGAGACGCAAAACTGGAAAAGGCTGGGAATAAGAAGATGGAGAGAATTAATATAATGCCTGGACCCTTTATCCTCACTGAAACTTGTGTTTTCAGAGACTCCCTTCCCACCCTCTGTGTGCCAAAATTGTGTGTGTCAGCCGCTCGGCTCTAGAGATTTCCTGTCTTGGAAACCCCCAAGTGCCATTTTCCTTAGCAGGTTGTCCTCATGTGACTCCCTAAAAGAAGGGTGACTCGAGGACGGTTACCCCTCCCTGAAAAACCAGTGTCCTTCCACTCCACTGGCATCCTAGATCCGCAGTACTGGCATCCCCGTGGAGCTGGGGTTAATGAAAATAGAGACATAACAATGCCATTCCGATTCATTGATGACTTTAACTGACCTAGTTTATTAGAGGCAGGCAATTTGTCACTTAGTTACGAAGACAGTGGTACCAAATAGAGTCTAAAGAGAAGTCTTCACCGCGGTAGGCAGATTTCTTCATTCACCTCAGGGTCCATCAGCAAGTCCACTGCGCCTCAGTGTTCCCGTCTATTAAATGGAAAGAAAAATAATACTCACATGCTAGGATTTTTGTTAGGCTAAAATAAATTATCATAGGTAAAGTTTTTAGAACAATGCCTGACTATCACTGTAGAATATTGGGGCTTGAAAAGACTCCTAAAGGAACCAGAAAGGGCAGTTTTGCTGGGCACACCTGAAAGGTAGGACTAGAATCTGCACTTCTCCGAACTCTGAACCTTATCTGTGAACTGATGGGGCTCTAAGAAGGGGCTGAAGAGGTTGGAGAGATGACTCAGCAGTTAAGAGCCCAGGCTGCTTGTATGCGGGTCCAATTCCCAGCCCTCAGAAGGCTTCTCTTAACTCCTGCTTCAGGGGATCTGATGCCCACTTCTCGTGCACAGATATACATGCAGGTAAAACAACTATATACAAAAAAACAGGGTTTTTTGTTTTGTTTCATTTTGGTTTTTTGGTTGGTTGGCTTGTCCAAGACAGAGTTTCTCTCTGTATCCCTGGCTGTCCTGGAACTCTATAAAGCAGGCTGGTCTCAAACTCACAGAGATCCTCCTGCCTCTGCCTCCTGAAAGAGTACTGGGAGTAAAGGTGCATGCAACCACCGCTGCGCTACAATTTTTAAGTTTAAAAATAAATACAATAAAAATTTAAGTCTAACACACTTTCTTGTAAATACTAATTTTGAAAACATCGTTAAAGGGTACCATACTAATCAGTCCAACATGGTAGAGCACATCTCTGTTCATACTGACTTGAAAAACAAGAAAATTAGAAACTTCCCATTCTTAAGTGGAAAAACACCAAGGATTTAGCTGGATGTGGATTGCAGAGGCCTTAAATCCCAACACTGAGGAGGAAGAGGCAGGAAAATCTCTGAGTTCCTGGATAGCCAAGGCTGCACAGAGAAATCCTGGGGGCGGGGGGAGCGTAGGAGGAGACAAGCACTCTTTGTTTTGGCCTTTTGAGATAGGATCTTATGTAACCTAGGCTGACCCTGTACTCCCTAAATAGCTGAAATGGACCTTCCTGAACCCACAGTCTCCACCTCCCAAATGGTAGGATTACCAACATGCACCACCTTATCTTGCTTATGGATGTTCTCTTCTGAGATAGTTTATGTCACCATCAACACCAAACTTCATACCCAGGAAACCAAGATTCGAGTGGTTGCCTGGTGCCCATAGACGACGACATCTGGGAGAGGCTGGCTAGCAACTCATTCCATCTCCCCAGTAGAGGCAATGTGGGTGGCTTGACTTCCCCCAAAAGTCTATTCTCTGCAAAGGAAATATAACAGTCTTCAAGGATTTGCAAAACTCTATTTTTAGCCCAGTGTGAGGCCCGTTGGAATCTGGAGTTCGATGAGTCCACAGATGAACATGGAGATAGTAGGTAGCTAGCTAAGGGGAAGAGGAAAATAAGAGACCACATCATGAACTTTTCCAAAATCTCCACACCTAGATTTTTCCATTATTTTAACACACACACACACACACACACATGTATTTGAAATATCTTACAATAAACAATATATGTAGGCTGGGTATAGTGACAAACACCTTTAATCTTAGCCCTTGGTAGGCAGAGGCAAACTGATCTGAGTTAGCCAAGCCTGGTTTTCATTGTAAGATCTAGGGCCAGCCAAGGCTACGCAAAAACTCTGTCTCAAAAGCAAACAAACAAAAAACACCAAAGAACAAAAGTACTAAAAAGCAATATACCTACCACCCAGAGTCCATCATTGACATCTTACTAACCCTGTTGTATCCTATAAACTAGTCATGTGCCCATCCCCCCACCCATGAAGACACTTGTGTCAGGATCTGTTTGTTAGTTTTTTGGGTTTGTTTTTGTTTTTTTCTTTCGAGACAGGGTTTCTCTGTGTAGCCCTGGCTGTCCTGGAACTCACTCTGTAGACCAGGCTGGCCTCGAACTCAGAAATCTGCCTGTCTCTGCCTCCCAAGTGCTGGGATTAAAGGTGTGCGCCACCACCGCCCAGTGCCCCCTTTTAATTATTACTTATAACTCCTAGAACAGTGGCTAGCATATAGTAAGGCTTCCACCAGCATTCTTTGGGACACCACATCTCATTTCTGCATCCCCATCCACAGGTAGGATCCATTTGATGGATGGTTGTGGATGAACAAATGAGGATACCTTAAAAAGGTACCAACAGAGCCGGGCGGTGGTGGCGCACGCCTTTAATCCCAGCACTTGGGAGACAAAGGCAGGCAGATTTCTGAGTTCGAGGCCAGACTGGTCTACAGAGTGAGTTCCAGGACAACCAAGGCTACACAGAGAAACCCTGTCTTGAAAAACCAACAAAGGCACATTTTATCATACTGAAAGAAAAAGTGAGGCCGGAGAGTGGTTAAGAGTGCTGCCTACTCTCCCAGAGTACCAGGGTTCAACGCCCAGCACCCATGTGGCAGCTCACAACTCTCTGTAGCTCCAGTTCCAGGGAATCCAACACTATCACCCAGACAATGTGCAAGCAAAACACCAAAGCACATGAAAATGAATTATAAAAACAGGAAAGAAAACATCCCTACGATTGTGATTATGTGGATACTACTTTTCAGGGGTGGGGGGCTAGGGGGTGGGGAGAGAGGGAGAGAAAGAATAAGAGAGCACTGCCCTGGAACTTGCCCTGTAGACCAGGCAGGCCTTGAACTCACAGAGATCCTCCTGCCTCTGCCTCCCAAGGGCTGGACTTATAGGAGTTTGCCAACACACCCAGCTACTAATTTTACTTTAGAATATTTTTTTTTTCCTGACTGTTACATTTTCAATGTAGCTTGTTCCTGCCCAAAATTCATACTGATAGCTGATTCTCTATGTAACAATATAAAAAAAAATTCTTGGGACCTCTTAAAGGGAATAGAAATAGGTCACAGAGGGGCTGGTGAGATGGCTCAGCGAGCTAAGAGCACTGACTGCTCTTCCAAAGGTTCTGAGTTCAAATCCCAACAACCACATGGTGGCTCACAACCACCCATAATGAGATCTGATGTCCTTTTCTGGGGTGTCTGAAGACAGCTACAGTGTACTTACATATAATAATAAGTAAGTCTTTAAAAAAAAAAAAAAAAAGAAAGAAAGAAAGAAAAAGAAATAGGTCACAGAAGCTCAACCCTCACGGTGGGATGGATGTAGTTCTCCCAGAGTGCTTCAGTTATCAGGAGTGTGGTTCTTGGCTCTCTTTTGCTTCCTCTCTCACAAATTTCTCCTCTGTGGTGTCTGCAAGCCACTTGCCACACCCTGACCATGCTACGTCATCTTCCATAGCCTGATGAAGCATAAAAATTAGTCCCTGCCCCACCCCCCACCCCCAGAAGCCTGTAGGTGCTGGGGCTGGGCTTGGAGGCCTTCCTATTTTCCACTGCTCTCTTTAGATTTACACAGTAACTTTCTACAACTAGTCCAGGTGTGCTGGTTTCCTAGTTGAGCTTACTAAGTAACCAAGCGAACTCAATATCTTTCTTTGTACCTCACTTACTACTAATACGAGTGCCGGAGTTAATAGCCACAAAAATGCCCTAAAAAATGTTGAAAGCTTTCTGTGGAAAGATAAGGCGTGGTTAGCAGAGGATGCCAGCTGCACAGGCCCCACTCTGTTTCCAAGGTCCCTCTTTGCTTTCCCTTCTCTGTCCTTAGGGCTGGCTTGCCTACACAGAAGAAGTTGCCCTCTGTTTAAAGTATTAAGAGGACTCTCAGCATGGTGACCTCAACAAGGACTTGAGTGTCTTGCTCCGCACTGAGCAAAGCCAAGCCGCCTCTGCTACTCCCTGTGCTGTGTCATCCTCTCTTGAGAGCCAGTCACAAATCCCACTGCCAAAGATGCTCACATCACAGTTGAGCCTGCTCTGCAATTACTGCAGATGTGAAAGTGACTTCAGTCTGACCCTCTGCCCACCTATGGCGAGTATCTCTTGATATGCGTATTCCTTAAGAGTTCTGACACATTCAAGAAAATGTGTTTCTTGTCATCTGTGATCATTCTCTTCCCTTTATACAGATTCAGCCTGCTCAAGCCCTGGCCCAGAGAAGGGTTGGGAATGAAGTCAGCATGAGTATGCAGCTACAGCTGTAGCCAAAGAGAAGTGAGACATCGCTGTTGACAGTCCTTTGTCTGCCTGCCCCCTCTCCCGGAGCACCAACACCCCTCCTTCCCAGCGCCAGCCAGCGGAATTGTTCTGCCTGCAGGTGCTCCAGGGACAATGACCAATTCTCCGTTTGTCTACTCATCCCCCACCAGAAGAATAGATGCTACCACACTCCAGCACCATCCTGACCAATTTCTTCCCCCTCTCTGTTGCCTTTTTAACTACTTTCCACCTTTTCTCTGTCAGCAGTTGCTTTGACAAGCCATTTATAACTGTTCTGGAATGATGACCTTCTGACAGGAAGGCTATTTCAACCCCTCTGCCCTGTGACCTTCATCATTCACGCGGCCCGATACTATTGGGCAGAATAAGCAGAGTGCCTGAGAGAGAGAGAAGAGAAGCATAGTGCAGTGTCAGACCTGCAGGAGCAGCAGCTGCAGCCTTCCTCTACAGTGCGGTTGGAGATGCTAATGCGTGGGCTCCGCCCCAGAAGTTATGAATCAGGAATTTAGTGGATGAGCCCCATGCAGTCTTTCACAAGCTCCCCCAGAATTTTTTTTTTTCTCACTGAAGTTAGTAAACCACTGGCCCACCTTGAGGATGAAGAAAGGCTAGCCAGAAAACCAAGGTTGATGTCCTCCTGGCTTTGCCTCTGACTTTGAGACGGGGGTCTTACAGACCTTCTCAGGCTGGCCTGATTTATGGAATTTCATCACAGAGCCCTGTTCATGCAGTGCTGGGGATCAACCCGAGGGCGTTGCCCATACTGGGCAAACAGCACACCATCAAATAAACTATTTCTACCTTTGTAAAATTTGGCAAGTTACTTGAAGTCTGTTAGGTGATTACTGACTGGCAGAAAAGTTATGAAAATCACTGCAAATTACTACATGTTCATTGTTAAGAATAACCCCCATCTCCTCCTCCTCCCCATAGCTATCTGGATTACACAGAGTATAACATTCGGGGATTAAGTGTCCCAAAAGGAAGTATTCCTAATCCCCAAAGGCTCTTTCTAGTAAAAACCAAGACATCCTGTCTTTTCATAAAGGCAATGCTGCGTGTGGACGTGGCACACAGGCAAACATGCACATATAATAATAAAGTCCCCAAATAAAAGAGTCAAATGTTTAAACTGATATTTACATTATACAATGATATGTGTGTATACACACACAACATTACATAGTATCTCACTAATATGTACAACTTTTAATGTTTTATGTATCTGTTTAAAACTACCATTTACTGGGGGCTGGAGAGAGCAGGTAAGAACACTGTCTACTCTTCCTGAGTTCAAGACCCAGCATCCGCGCGGTGGCTCACAACCGTCTGTAAAAGGATCCGATGCCTCCTTCTGGTGTCTGAAGACAGCTACAGTGTACTCATATACATAAAATAAATTTTAAAACGAAGTGAAACAAAACAAAACAAAAACTCCCCTTTAGTTGAGACAGGGTCTTATTCTGTAGCTTACAGGGACAACAGAGACCCTGCCTCAAAGTAGCAACAACAAAAAAAGATAATGTCGGTACTAGAGAGCTGGCTCAGCATCTAAGAGCTCTTGCTGACCTTGCAGAGGACCTGAGTTCAGCTCCTGATACCCAGTTATCCAGTCACAACCGATTCACAACTCTAGATCCAGGGAACCTGGCACCTTTTCCCAGCCTTGTGGGACATTGCACTCACATGCATAAAACCTAGCACTCAGATACACACATAATTAAATGTTTTGAAAACATATGTATTTTTGAAAGATGATGGTCGGAATAGGAATATCTATAAAGTCAGGAAATCTACGTAGGAGGCTTGGGGAGATGGGTTAAAGACTAGGAATGGGTCTAGAATTCCTTATGTTGTGGTGATGGTCTCAAATCTTGAACATACTGAAAAATCACTGAAGGACTAGGGAGGTGTTCCAGTCCATAAACATCTTGCCACAGGAGCATGAAGCCCTGAGTTAGATCCCCAGAATCCATATAGAGTGCAGAATGAGCAAGCCTGTATACACTTAGTACTGGGGAGGTAGAGACAAGAGGAGCCCCAGGGCTTGCTGCCCAGCCGCTTTAGACAAATCAGTGAGCTTCAGGTTCAATGAAAAATGTCTCGAAAAATAAGGTGGAGGGGGGCTGGTGAGATGGATCAACAGTTAAGAGCACTGACTGCTCTTCTGTAGGTCCTGAGTTCAAATCTCAGCAACCATATGGTGGCTCACAACTATCCATAATGAGATCTGGTGTGTCTGAAGACAGCCACAGTGTAATTACATATAACAATAAATACATCTCAAAAAAAATTTTTTTTTAAAAAGGTAGAGAGATGGCTCAGTGGTTAAGAGCACTGACTGCTCTTCCAGAGGTCCTGAGTTCAATTCCCAGCAACCACATGGTGGCTCACAAATCATCTGTAATGGGATCTGATGCCCTCTTCTGGTTCGTCTGAAGAGAGCAATGGTGAACTTATATTCATAAAATAAATAAATCATTTTAAAAATTAAAAAAAAATAAGGTCGAGAGGGTAAAAAATAACAACTTTTATTTGCTTGAAGTAATTGTTGTCTCAGAGGCTTACAGCTGAATAAGCTCACGTTTTCTAGCTCTTTCTGAATTCTGGCTGGCTGTTTCAATTCAGCTGTTTTGGCCCAAACTCCTTTCCAAGCTGACTGATTCAATCTGACTTCTCTCAGCTCCTCACTGAATTGCTCTGCTTGGCCTCAAACTAATTCTGGTGCTCTGTTGGAATCTTCTGGCTCCTTCTCATTCTTTGGATTGTTCTGTCTGGAACCTAGCTCTGTAGAACTGTCCCTGTAAAAATTACCTCTGAACTCCACAAACTGAACGGGCATGAACTCCACTCCACTACACTGCCTCTCAACTCCTGAGTCAAACTGACTGCCTAGACAGAACTCAGAAATCTGCATGCCTCTATCTCCTGAGTGCGGACATGTACTGCCACGCCTGAACCTACACTTTCTTTACCTAAAACTTGTTCTATACCAGGATGGCCTTGAACTCAGAGATCTGCTTGCCTCTGTCTCCTGGGATTAAAGGTGAATCTGTATTCCAGCAGGATCACATAGACCTAGAAAGTCTATGGATGTGATCCCTTGCTGGAGCAACCATGTTGCAGGATTAAAATTCCTCTACAGAAGAACCACTGTTAGTTTCACACTTGGGAGAAAGAGGCAGGTAGATTTCTGTGAATTGGAGGCCAGCCAGGGCTAAAGAGACCCTACTATTAAAAAATTTAAAAAAGGCAGCAATAGGCTAGAAAAAAGAAAAAAAGGATTGTTTTAGGTATTGGCAAGAGAAATGGACAAAAGCATAGAAAAAATGGTTGGGAATTTAATACCTCCTATCCTCCCATAATCCTTCTGTAAAGTATCAGTGGTACAATTTAGCAGCCTTTGGTCTTTGCCAGAGCCCTTTGCCCAAGTCTATGAAATGCTTGCAGTATCTGCCATGATGATATTTTCACACGTCAATATCAGAGAAGTCTTTTTATATATTTGGTCTGGGATTTTTGTTGTTTGATTTATTTGCTGTTGCAGTTGTTTTTGTTTGTTTGTTTGTTTTTGTTTTTGTTTTTTGGTGTTTTGATCCAGGGTTTCTCTGATAGCCCTGGCTATCCTTGAACTCACTTTGTAGACCAGGCTGGCCTCGAACTCAGAAATCCTCCTGCCTCTGCCTCCTAAGTGCTGGGATTAAAGGCATGCACCACCACTGCCCGGCTGCAGTTTTTTTTTTTAAATTGTTTTATTTTTTCATTTTTTTTAGCATATATAAGAAATAAGTGTAATAAATCAAATACATGGACAAAAAAATACAAGAATCATATGATCATCTCAATAGAGAAAGTCTTGGATAAGATTCAACATGCCTTCTTAATAAAAGCCCTAGTTGCTTTTATTTAAAAAAAAAAAATGTTCTCTTGTAGCCACTGGCTAGCCTCGAGTTTGTTCTCTAGCTGAGGATGATCTTGAACTCTTGCTTCTCCTGGGTGCCACAAATAAGGGCATGCACAACTACACCCCTACTCCACATCTCCTTCCCAGCCATGATAGCATTTTCTCTCTCTGCTGATACAGACTCAAACTAGCCTAAAACCCCCATCTTACTAACCTATTTCCTTTCTTTTTTTTTTCAACGATTTATTTATTATTATAAATAAGCACACGGTAGCTGTCTTCAGACACACCAGAAGAGGGAGTCAGATTTCATTACGGGTGGTTGTGAGCCACCAAGTGGTTGCTGGGATTTGAACTCAAGACCTTCAGAAGAGCAGTCGGTGCTCTTACCCGCTGCTGAGCCACCTCACCAGCCCCCTATTTTCTTTCTTTCTTTAAAAAAAAGCTTCTCTCGCGGGCCATTCCTAGTAGCTTGTATTGGTCAGCTCCCTCCAAAAACCAAGTGTCCGGATGAAAGGACACAGGGCTGAACAATTGTAGTAAGGGAAGTGTGGCAGACAGGAAATGGGGAGGGAGCCTGGGAAAGCTTTCAGATGGCAGAACAAGCCATCCCCTGAGTGAAAGCAAGGTAGAACAGGAGCTCCCAAACTTGGGACCTTAAGAAAGGTTATGCAAAGTTGCTGGGGGTGTGAAAGATGGAGCTGCTGACAATGAGAAACACCAACTGTCCCCTGGAAATGGGCTTCACATGGTATCCCAGCTGTTCCTATTCATTAGCCAGAAGCAGACTGAGGAGGTGTGGCACAGAGAATATCCAACAAGCAGACTCAGAGCCCAGGAGCTGGTGAGCTATGCCAGGCTAGGGTAGGTTCCTGTCAGCAAGTGGGCAGGCACATCAGGCTATCACAGACTGAGAACGAAGTAGTGAGATTTCAGGAGACACAGGCAGCCAAAGCTACGTGAGTTAGTTCCAGGTCAGCCAGAGCTTCGTAGCAATAGTTTGTCTCAAATAACAGATACTAAATTAAATATTTGAGTACTTTGGTGGGGTTTTTTTCCCCAAATACATCAGTATTTTTTTTCTTCATATACCTTGAGGCTTTTTTTTTTGTAGTCAGGGTCTTGCTATAGGTTTGACTGCCTCAATTTTATTATTCTCAGCCTCTCAAGCAAGTACAAGTATGTGCCACCTTGTTTGTCTCTTTTGTTAGAAGCATATATATGTATTAATTGTTAGTATACTATATGATATAAATCATATATATGCATATACACACACATAGGATCTCACACATCTCAGGCTGGCCTCAACCTCACAATGAAGACAAAAATAACCTCAAACTACAGATCCCCCTGCTTCTACCTCCCAAAGCCAAGAATTACAAACACATACTGCCTTGCTCAATTGTATTCAGTGCTGGGAATCTAATCCAGGGCTTCACGCTTGCTGAGCAAACACTCTACCAACTTAGCCAAATCTCAGACTCAATCAGTACAATTTTTTACAAATATTACTTTGTATTATGAAATGTTATTCTTCTTTTTTTTTTTTTCCGAGACAGGGTTTCTCTGTATAGCCCTGGCTGTCCTGGAACTCACTCTGTAGACCAGGCTGGCCTCAAACTCAAAAATTCGCCTGCCTCTGCCTCCCAAGTGCTGGGATTAAAGGCGTGCATCACCACCACCCAGCTGAAACGTTCTTCTTTATCCCTAGTAAGTCCTATGTTCTAAGCCCAGGGTCATAGCTCAGTCAGTGTAGCATACAAGAGGCCATGAGTTCAACCATTTGTACCAAAAATAGTTGTTTCTCTGATATTAAAGTAACAACTATAGCTCTCCTCACTCTCTTTTTCTTGAGGCAGGATTTTATTTTATTTATTTATTTATTTATTTTAGCTTTTGCTGTCCTGAAACTCGCTCAGTAGACCAGGCTAGCCTTGAACTCACAGAGTTCCTATTGCCTCTGCCTCTGCCTCTGCCTCTGCCTCTGCCTCTGCCTCTGCCTCTGCCTCTGCCTC
>NW_022196891.1:64597600-64597797 GCF_008632895.1 Mastomys coucha
CCATGCATCAGCTTCTTCCTTCTACATACACAGACACAAGTACACATATAACCATCTACACCCACACACAAACAATGTAATATACATGCATACACAACCAATATACACATGCAAAAAGGGGGGAAATGTACTGTGTAGCCCCAAAAGCAGGAAGGGGTTTTGAGTGTTTAGACTACAAAAAAAAAAAAAAAAAAAAA
>NW_022196891.1:64600350-64600490 GCF_008632895.1 Mastomys coucha
AAAACCGATTACTGAAAGTTGTCCTCTGACCTCCACGTCTTGTATGTGCATGCACATGTAAATAAACATAATAAAAAATCGTAAGTCTGCTGGGCGGTGGTGACGCATGCCTTTGATCCCAGCACTTGGGAGGCAGAGGC
>NW_022196891.1:64600547-64600727 GCF_008632895.1 Mastomys coucha
CAGGGCTACACAGAGAAACCCTGTCTTGAAAAACCAAAAACAAACAAAAAAGCCCCATAAGTCTTGAACATATTATCTATTTTATTTTATAAAGAGATGGGGTTTCACTGTGAAGCCCTGGCTGTCCTGGAAGTCACTCTGTAGATCAGGCTGGCCTCAAACTCAGAGTGATCATAGCCT
>NW_022196891.1:64600887-64601061 GCF_008632895.1 Mastomys coucha
AGCCCTGGCTGTCCTGGAAGTCACTCTGTAGATCAGGCTGGCCTCAAACTCAGAGTGATCATAGCCTGCCTCTGCCTCCCAAGTGCTGGGATAAAAGAGGTGAGGTAGCTCTGTCCAGCTCACTTGTACATTTTTACATTAATATACCAATAAGATGGATGCCAGCCTGTCCTT
>NW_022196891.1:64601071-64601495 GCF_008632895.1 Mastomys coucha
CAGTTTTGAAGGACAGGCATGTAACTTGGACAATGACAAGCTGTAGCTGGGGCCTTGGGGATATGCAGATACACAAGTACAAGTGCCACTGCCATTTTTTGTGCTTTTGAATATTTTCATTTATTCTGTGACAACTTCACACATGCATATAATATTTTGATCATATTCATTGCCCTTTTCTTATCCCTTGCTACTCCTGCAAAACATCATCATCCCCCAAAGCCCCTTCCCATGTCTTTTGTTGGTTTTTTGTAATCCACTGAGTTTGCTCAATGTGCTGGCTAGTTTTATGTCAACTTGACAGAAACTAGAGTTACCTGAAAGGGAACATCAATTAAGTGTCTCCATAAGTTCTGGATCTAAGGCATTTTCTTAATTGGTGATTGATGGGGTTGGGAAGTAGGCTGCTCATTGTGGGTTGGGT
>NW_022196891.1:64601505-64601953 GCF_008632895.1 Mastomys coucha
TTGATGGTCCTGGCTTCTACAAGAAAGCCACAAGCAAGCCAGTAAGCAGCACCCCTCCTCGGCCTTGTATCAGCTCCAGCCTCCAGGTTCCTGCTTTGACTTCTTTCGAGGATGATCAGTGATATGAAAGTGTGAACCAAATAAACCCTCTCTTCCCCAAGATGCTTTGGTCAAGCTGTTCCATCAAACCAAGAGTAACCTCTAACACACTCAGGGGTGCTGGCATGACTGTGGATTGGGGTTAGTGAAGCTGAGGCACATAACCAAATGCCTACCTACACCACTGAAAAATACATGCTCCCCTCCTCCATTAACTGCCCAGAGCTCCTTAGTGGTGGAGCCTCATGAGTACCTCTCTCATCCTTGCTAGAATACTGATGGGCCTATCATTGCCTGGGTCGTGAGTACAGTGGTCACAACACTCCTCCAGCTCCTCCCTCTCCTCCAG
>NW_022196891.1:64601963-64602527 GCF_008632895.1 Mastomys coucha
TCTTCCAATCCCCTCTTCCAAGATCTTCCCTTGGCCTGGAGGGTGGTGTTCAAAACATCTTGTTCTGTAGGACAGATTTAAATTAGCACCATGCCTGGTGCAATTTTCATTTTATAAACTAACCTTTTGTCTTGGTTACTTAAAACTTGGAAATTTTAAGCAATTTACACATATTCTTTTATTTAACAAAAATAAATTAAGTAACAGTGTTTAGAAAGCCGTCATTTTCCTTCCTGGGGAGACGATTCCACAGATGACCGTTCATACTGTGCAACCATGAGTTCAAATTCCTAACAGCTGAGTCACATTCCTGGTGTGTCCTAGCAGGTTTGTAACCCAGTACTGTGGGGGGTGACTGGGAGGTTTGGGAAAGAGACGGGAGGGGCTTTCTGCTCAAGCAACCTACCTGAGATCACTGTGAGACCCAAGTTCGGTGAGAGACCTTGTCTCAAAGGAATAAAGCAGATAATCACAGGGAGCATTTGATGTCCTTCTCTGGCCTGTGTTTTCTGCATGCATGGGGCATATTTACCTCCCCCAAACACATGTGCAAACACCCATACA
>NW_022196891.1:64602561-64602729 GCF_008632895.1 Mastomys coucha
AAAAAAAACAGATAAGTAGGCACAGTCAGACATTACCATGTATGAGAACACTTCAGAACCAAGAGGAATAGCTGTCAGATGGTTTAATTTTTTGGAAGAGCTAGGAGAACTACCTCTTTGTTCGGTAAGGGCCCTGTAGGGGTGAAATGAATCAAAGGCATTATAATT
>NW_022196891.1:64602739-64603173 GCF_008632895.1 Mastomys coucha
AAAAACTCAACTGTGTTCCACATGAAGTGCCACACAGGTCACTGTGACACACTCACAGAGACATAATGGCTGGCATATACAGTGGTTTATTGTGTTTAGCAGAGTTAAGACTTCATTGTTGTTGCGTTTTTGTTAAGCATTATGATAGTTATTTATCATATATGTACAATAGAATTGTGGGCAATTTAGAAAGTCTGAGGGTTTGGGTTTTGCCTTTTAAAGTGCACGTCTGGAGATCTGGCTCAGCAGTTAGAGTTCATAAAGCTCTTGCAGAGAACCTGAGTTTGGGTCTCAGCAACGACACAGACAGCCACACATACACATGTGCTTAATTTTTTTTCTTTTTAATGCTAGACTTACCTTTAAGGCTCCAGTCAGATAAATATTGTTGTTTCTTCTGTCCCTTCTGCTTTCTTTGAGACAAGGTTTCATGT
>NW_022196891.1:64609819-64612960 GCF_008632895.1 Mastomys coucha
CCTTTCACCTTGCCTAGAAAGAAAGTTCCCTACTTTTTCCAGAAACACTTCTTCTTCTGTTTTGTTTTGTTTTGTTTTTCCGAGACAGGGTTTCTCTGTGTCGCCCTGGCTGTCCTGGAACTCACTCTGTAGATCAGGTTGGCCTCGAACTCCGAAATCCGCCTGCCTCTGCCTCCCAAGTGCTGGGATTAAAGGCGTGCGCCACCACCACCCGGCCCAGAAACACTTCTAATCGTCGAATTCAACGTTTCCAACTCTTTCCCGTCAACCGTGCCACCGCACGGCTCCCCTTCCTATCGGAAACCCTCAGCCGCAGCTAAGTGTGCAGCCGTGTCCGTCCTCCGACGCAATAAAGGCTAATTTTTACCGGCGACCGAGGACCACCTCCACTCGGCTCGCCCAGCCCGGCGACCAGGGGTGGACACACAAACCCTGGCGCTCGGTACGTGTGAGCCTAACTTTTAGGCCACGGAGGTGAGTGGGGGGCTGAAGGTGAAGTACGGACACCGCATGGCAGGATTCTCGTGGCGAGGTTGGCGATCGGGCTCGGAGAGCAGCTAACACACAGCAGAGGAGGTCCCCTCCACCGCACCGCCATCCTCCGAGGAAGCGGTCTTTCCAACTCTCGCGAGACCCGCTCCGGCGCGCGCCCTCCGCCCCCGAGACCTGCGCGTGGCTGCTCTTCTTCCGACTCCAGCGGCCGCACCGCGAGCGTGAAGTATGCCGTTCCGGGTCGCTGCCCCGGAAGCGGAAGTGTAGGCTCCGTGCTGTCAAAGTTGTAGCGCGCCTCGAGGGATCGGTCTCGTGAAGCCTCTTCCCGGGCTCTCTGGCTCTCGAGTGCTTTCCCCGTGAAGGGTGGGAGCGCAGGGACGGTCGAGCGAGATGAGCACCATGTTTGCAGACACGCTGCTCATCGTTTTTATCTCCGTGTGCACCGCGCTGCTCGCCGAGGGTGAGGGCGGCTGTTTCTTGGACTTTTGATTAGGCTCAGGGCGGAAGGGCACTGGGGTCCCTCGCACCCCTTGAGGAAAGATCCGGGAGCCGCACTTCCTGCGACCTGCGTGGTCCGCTGCAAGAAATCCTAGGCTCGTCCCCTGTAGAAGCAGGAGAAAAATGTGGAATCATACTTCCTGATTTTCTTTACGCATTTTGGAAACATTAAAAAAAAAAACCAAACAAAATGTTTTGATCTGACTTTGAAAAAAGTTAATTACTTATAAGTGTAGAGCAAAAGGTCGAAATCCTTTTGCCTCCAACACTAACACTTAAATTGAGATAGTTCGTTGTGATTTCCATTAATTTCTCAACAGCATGTTGCTTTTAATATTTTAGGCATAACCTGGGTCCTGGTTTATAGGACAGATAAATACAAGAGACTGAAGGCAGAAGTGGAAAAACAAAGTAAAAAATGTGAGTATGGTAACACAGTGGAAGTTTCAACACAGAAAGTTCATTGGGTGCATGTTCACAGTAACTTGTTTTAGGAGCATAACCAAGAATACAAAAAGAGTTCAGTATTCCTTGTTGGGGCATCTGAAATCACAGCATTCAAGAGATTTAGACAGGATTGTGAGTTCTAAGCTAGTGTGGGCTACATAGGGAGATTCACGTTACAAACAAAACCATAATCCAACTTGGTAAAAATAGAAATCAAAGACTTTTGGGCAGTGTCTTTAATAAAGCTAAAGGAATCTGTGTTCGGTAGAGCTTCAGATAGGGCAGGCCTGGTCTACAGAGTGCTTTCTAGGCCAGAACTGTATATTGAGACCCTGCCTAAGAGCGGGTTGAAAAGCTACAGCAGAAAGGGTGCCTGCGTGCGTGCGTATTTCATTCTAGAGAAGAGGTCCTGCTCTGTTGTGAGGGATCAAGGAAGACCTCATGATACAGATAGTTTGAGTGCCTTATGGGCTAGTTACAATGTAGATTAAAAAATCAGACAGGGAAAAAAAATGAAACAGGGAGAGGAATTTCTAGGTAAAGGACAAATAGAATTAGTAAATATGGGGGTTTTGGTATGTGAGCTGTGTTTGGAGAATGCTAACTCATGACTAGTGTCAATGGGAGTGGTACCCTTTTAGGGTTAAGTCAAGTTCCAGTTGGATGAGAAAGCTGAAAAATGTTCAAAAAAAATGATTAAAATGGGTAAAATTTGTGGCCTTTGAAGTAAAGTTAGAATTAAGCAGGCACAACTGATCATATAAATAAGGCCTTAGGTAGCCCAGGCAGGCCTCACTGATGGTATAAATTAGGCCTGAGTAGCCCAGGCAGGCCTCACTGATGGTATAAATTAGGCCTTGGGTAGCCCAGGCAGGCCTCAAATTTATGATGCCTCACCTTCAGCTTCCCAATTACTGGGACCTTGAATGGTTCTGTAAAAGCACTATTGGTATCCAGTATTCTTTTTGTTTTTGTTTTTGTTTTTGTTTGAGGTGGGTCTCATTCAGCACTGGTTGGCTTTAAACTCACTAGCTGAAGATGCCTTTGAGCTGATTCTCCTACCTTTCAAGTGAGGGAACTATAGTCATCCAGACCCCAAACCACACATAACTTGGCTTCTAAGAGTTTCTGCAGCTAGCTTTATTCCTATATCCTTCTTATCTCCTTATATCTCTGTAAGTCTTGTGAGTGACAGGGATTTTGTTTTTAATTTTAGATGGGGTCTTATATAGGCCTGGCTAGCTTTGAACTCTGTTAGCTGAGGTTGACCTTGAACTTCTGGTCCTCCTGTTTCTGCTTACTAAGTGCTGGGATCACAGTTATTCGCCATCATGTCCAGTTTGCGGGGTGCTGGGGACTGCACTCAGGGCTTTGTGTGTGGTAGGTAAGCAGTCTGCCAGTTGTGCTCCAATCCTCAGCTCCCCTTGCATTTCCTCTTACGTGAGGGGCTGAGAGTGTGGAGCTGTGATAGAGTTCGTGCGTGCCTGGCATGCCCAATGCCTGTAGTTCTACCCTCAGCAGTGAAAAATATGTCATTTGGTTCACATAGAAACTGTCGTGGTCGGTTATAGTAATGTCCCCACCTTATGGGACAGGAGATTGAGACCCAGAAAGTTAATGATAGACTTACATCACAAGAAAACAAAGAGCTGGAGACTAAACCCAGACTTTTGTTTTCGAGCCTAGACTTTTAAAATTACAGTT
>NW_022196891.1:64621364-64621754 GCF_008632895.1 Mastomys coucha
ACATGCCTTTATTCCCAGCACTTGAGAAGCTTAGGCAGGTAGATTCTATGAGTTGCAAGGCCAGCCTGATCTACATAGTGAGCTATAGGACAGCCAATGCTACACAGAGAAACCCTGTCTTGAACCCCTGCCCTCTCCCCCAGACCCCCAAAAAATTGAAGAAAGAAGACAAAATTTCAAACTTACATATTATTCACATATATCAAGAAAAATGTTTTCATTGTATATATTTATTGTACGTGTTACAAGTATACAATGTACATTGAACAAATTTCCCCTATACTGTTTGCCCTTTTAAAATTGGCTTATATTCACTATGTGAATGTACAGTACTGGTGTGTGGTGTGCTTTGAGCATATGCTTACCATCATGTATCTTTCATAATCATTT
>NW_022196891.1:64621764-64621969 GCF_008632895.1 Mastomys coucha
GTCTCCATGCTTCTGTACCCACCACTATGTCAGTGTGGATTTCCTAAAGACATTATTTAATATGGGGGAGAGGAGTGCTAGTGCATATGTTGCGGAACATTTGATCATATTATGAACCCTGAGACTGAGAACTGTAAAAACCTGCTTCTGGTTGTAGTCTGGCTCAGCCTTTGATCCTACCGTAAACAAGCACTTGTGGTGTGGC
>NW_022196891.1:64621979-64622821 GCF_008632895.1 Mastomys coucha
CACACAGCTTTAACCCAAGTGCTAAAGAAAGTCAACACAGGTCAAGTGGCCCAGCAAGTAACCAGCTGGCAGGGAGTGAACAGAAGGGAACAGAAAGGGGAGCCTTTGAGTTGGAAGGTATTTAAGATAGTGTGGAGAAGGGGACTTTGGTGGAGTGGAAGGGTCAGCTGGGTGCTTTCTCTGCCTTTCTGAGCTAGCAGGTTTTCACCCCAGCTCTGGCTCCTGAATCTTCACTGGTAAAATTAAATGGCTGGGATTTTTATTTTTAAAACAACATGCATGAGTGGAGGTCAGAGGACAACTTGCTGGGGTCTGTTCCCTCCTTCCATCAGATAGGTCTTGGGATTTGAACTCAGGTCGTCAGGCATGATGGCAAGTGACTTTACCCTCTGAGCCATCTCACCATCCTCTTTTTTTAAATAACTTCAATATAATTATATAAATAAGAATTTCATTTTAAAAGGATACAATCACATAATACGACATAATTCTCCCTTTGTGTGTGTGGGGGGGGCTGTCAAACAACTCTCACAAGGGTGGCCTAAGACCATCAGAAAACAAATAATTTATATTACTATTCATAACAGTAGTGAAATTACAGCTTTGAAGGAGCAATGAAAATAGTCTTGGCAGTCACATGAGGACCTGTATTAAACAGTGGCAGCATTAGGACGGTTGATGTCTTAGTGAGGGTCTCCATTGCTGAGCAGAGACTCCATGACCAAGGCAGCTCTTCTAAGGGACAGCATTGAATTGGGGGGCTGGCTTACACTTTCAGAGGTTCAGCTATTATCATCATGGCAGGAATCACAGCAGCATCCAGGCAGAGATGGCTTGGGAGG
>NW_022196891.1:64622985-64623172 GCF_008632895.1 Mastomys coucha
CTGCCTCCTGAGTGCTGGATGAAAGGCGAGCACCATCACCACCTGGTTCCTAGTAACTTAGCAGTGAGGTGTTTGTTCATCAGATAGCAGCCTAGACATTACAAAATCCTTAAAAGGAATTCAGTATATCCCTCTGCTTTTAAATTACTTACTAATATGCTTCTTCAAACTGAAGATATTCGTATAA
>NW_022196891.1:64623326-64623844 GCF_008632895.1 Mastomys coucha
GGTACTTGTTTAAACAGCAGGGAGCAGAATGGCGCAATCGAGTGGCGCTGCCTTGACAGAGCTAGGCAGCCATCCAGAGTTCACTGGAACAATACCACGTCAGTAGACCTGCTCTGCCTTTCTTGTTTCCTTTCCTCCCTCTCTTTTTTCTCACACTTCCTTTTTGTCTCCTTCCAACATCTACCCTTACTTCTTATGTCTCAGTGCTAACAAAATTTTACGGGAAGATAAGAGACATAAACAGATGATACACTAATGAGTGTTCTGAGTGTATGAGGTGTACTAGAGAAAGAAGAAAGTCGTTATTTTTTTATCTACGTGAGAGGTTTAGAGAATGTCCAAATAAAAAAATGTTAAATTTCTAGCCGGGCAAGATGGCACATGACGTTAATATCCCAGCACTGGAGAGACAGAGACAACAGGTCTATTTGAATTCAAGGGCAGCCTGGCCTCCACAGAGAGTCATGTCAGCTAGAGCTACATAATGAGACTGTATCCTAAAAAGAACCCAACAAAGC
>NW_022196891.1:64624036-64624424 GCF_008632895.1 Mastomys coucha
AACAAACAAAAAACAAAAACAAAAACAAAAAAACCCCCAAAAATCCAACCCGTTCTATTTAGCTGATCATTCTTGGAACCATACGCCTCTAGAGCTGGAAGACATTGGAAGATTAAATAGCTTTACGGAGTATCTAGAAACCCCATGATTTCTATCCTGTAATCCTGCTTTCCCTCATTTATTGTTTTTGTATGGTGATGAAGGGCATACCACAGTTTGCATATAGATGCTAAAGGACAACTCTCAAGAGTTGGTGCGTTTATACCATGTGGGCTTCAGGCATGTCAGCTGTCCTATATAGGGCCTCCTGTGCTTAATAATAATTTATTGTACATTCTTAAAATATGGAAGCAAGAATCTTGATTGCTTCTATCACCAAAAGATAGAT
>NW_022196891.1:64624434-64624547 GCF_008632895.1 Mastomys coucha
ATAGATAGATAGATAGATAGATAGATAGATAGATAGATAGAGTACGAAGATAGAGAGCTGATAACCATGTTCTTATCATTTTATACATGTACTGAAGTGTCACACTCCCTGTG
>NW_022196891.1:64624677-64625103 GCF_008632895.1 Mastomys coucha
ACTGGAGTTTGATCCCTGAAACCCACATAAAGGTGGACGGAGAGAACAGTTCTACAGAATTGTCATCTGACCTCTGCATGCACACCCACCCATGTACATAGAATAATAGAACAAACTTCATTTTGAAGTGTTTGACGTGTTGTACTGTTCATTTGTTTGTTTTTGGTTTTTGAGACATGGTTTTTCTACATAGCCCTGGAACTCATTGTGTAGACCAGGCTCACCTCAAACTCACAGAGATCTGCCTGCCTGTCTCATGTTATTGATTTAATATTCTCATGGAAGAGTAGTATTTCTGTTAAGTCTGTTTATGTTTTGTAGCTTCTTTCTAAGTGTCTTTAATATATATCTTATCTTCTAGCTTGACTCTTCAGCTAGCTTGACTCTTCAGCATAGAAGTGGGTTGTGAATTTTTGTGATTGTTAT
>NW_022196891.1:64625224-64625400 GCF_008632895.1 Mastomys coucha
TGTGAGCCACCATGTGATTGCTGGGATTTGAACTCAGGACCTTCAGAAGAACAGTCAGTGCTCTTAACAGCTGAGTTACCTCTCACAGCCCTAATTCTTGCTTTTAAAAAAATCAAGACAGGCTGGGCAGTGGTGGCACATGCCTTTAATCCCAGCGCTTGGGAGGCAGAGGCAGG
>NW_022196891.1:64625501-64625658 GCF_008632895.1 Mastomys coucha
AAAAAAAAAAAAAAATCAAGACAGGATTTTTAAACAAAAATTAGTAGCTGGGTAATGGTGGCACACTCCTTTAATCCCGGCATTCAGGAGGCAGAGGCAGGCAAATCTCTGTGAGTTCAAGCCAGCCAGGTCTACAGAGTGAATTCCAGAACAGCAG
>NW_022196891.1:64625668-64626202 GCF_008632895.1 Mastomys coucha
CAAACAAATAAATTGCTGCTGCTGCTTCTCCCTCCCTGCAGCATATATGGTGGTCTGTGTGTGCTTGTGTATGTGTGGGTGGGTGGGAAACAAAGGCTGGAAGCTGATTTTAGTGTCGTAATCTCTTTCCACCATATTTTTCAGGTCAGGGTTTAGACCTAGGTTTCCCAAGACGTGGTTTAGGTTTTCCTGGGTGTCTCTGGCATCCTTCCAAGGACTCTGCAGTTTTCATAAATCTCAGGATATTCCTCTCATCACTCTCATCGTCTCACAGGTGTGTTGATGTGTGATGCTGCAGCACCCCAAGACTGAGGATTATAAACCCCATCATTTCTTATGAGGCAACTATTAGATTTCAGAAGTTAAAAATACCCCTCTTCTTTTAATATATTTTTCCCCAAAATACTTTTTAAAAAGACTTGTCTGTGTTTTGTGGAGGGTATACTCACATGTGTTGAGGTACATCTATGGAGGTCAGAGGTCAGCCTGCAGGAGGTGATTCTCTCCTTTCACTCTGTAGGTTCCAGGATGGAA
>NW_022196891.1:64626212-64626334 GCF_008632895.1 Mastomys coucha
TCAGGCTGGACTGCAGCCACCTTTAGATGATGAATCACCTTGCTGGCCCCTGAAAGTTATTTTTCATTAAAATATGTATGTTATCAAATATCATATTTCTTGCTACTTAGGAGGACACATCT
>NW_022196891.1:64626344-64626916 GCF_008632895.1 Mastomys coucha
ATATGGGTGTTTTGCCTGCATGTATGCACAAGGTGTCTGCAGAGGTCAGATGGAATCTCTTGGAACTGGAGTTACAAGACTAATGGAGCCATGATGTGGGTGATAGGAATCAAACCCTGATCCCTGGAAGAGCAGCAAGTGATGGCAACTACTGAGCCATCTCTCCAGCCTCCTTCCCTGTATTGTATTGTATTGTATTTATTTGTTTGTTTATTTATTTTGAGGCAGAGTTTCACTATGTAGCCTTGGTTGGCTTGTAATTTGCTATGTATAGACTCAGGCTGTCTTTGAACTCAGATCCACCTGCCTCTGCATCTTGAGTACTTGAGTACCTTGCCCAGCTAAGAGGATACTTAAAAAAAAAAAAATATTAGCTCAGTTTCTAATAGACCATATATTAATAGCTATACTGTACACAAGTCTTTTCAGTCCTCTGTGATTTGAGTGTGCAGGGTCTTCCTACCAGAAGCACGGAGAGGCACTTGGTTAGAGTGCTCTGATTAGCCAGGTCCTTCTGCACACCACTGCACCTTCAGTCCTAGTTAAAGTGTATCCTACTTGTCCTTTTTCCT
>NW_022196891.1:64626948-64627113 GCF_008632895.1 Mastomys coucha
TTTTTTTTTTCATTTTAGATTTGATGGTAGAGTGGTGGCAAAGCTCCCCTTCACTCCTCTGTCTTACATACAAGGATTGTCTCATCGGAACCTGCTGGGGGATGACACCACAGACTGCTCCTTCATCTTCCTGTATATCCTCTGTACCATGTCAATCCGACAGGT
>NW_022196891.1:64627123-64628644 GCF_008632895.1 Mastomys coucha
CTATTCTCTATGTATGGCTCTCCTGTGTGTCATCACTTTGCTCATACTAGCTTTACCTCTATAACGCTAAGAACATTTATCTGCTAAATTTCAGTGTATTGTTCACAGCTGTATTAAATGCCTGCAACTCTAGATGACTGACACTAGGGATGGGGGCAGTTTTAAAACCAAATGTGGCTCCCACACCCCTTCTTGAGCCTCAGTTCCTTCTTCATTGGTTCTATCTGAGTACAGTGACAGTGACTTCAGTCGTTCCAGTATCCTTTCTCTCTCATGTTCTAGTGCCTTTTGTCAGTTCAGGAGTGTTCACTGCTCGGGAGGTGGTGGGACCCGGGAGAATGGAGCCGAAAAATGAGGCGGAGGCGTGCAATAGCCAACTTTTTTCAGATCGTCAGATATTTATACTCTCAGGTTTAAGAAGAATCACATGAGTAAAGTGTAGAATCACAAGGACAAGCCAAACATGGCAAAAACATGTTTTTCACAGAGGCATGTAAGCCAGTAACAATAGCCAGCTGTAATAGCCTGAGGGAAGGTCACTCCTGACCATTCTACCTGAGAGGAGCATGAGAACATGCCAAGAGCAATTCTGTGTTTCAAGGTCAGAAGACGCTTGGTTTCTTAGGATTTTCTCACAAGCATTCCGAATTCCCTACATGAAACTCCATTTCTGGAAGATGGTCTGACATTATTAATAATATAGTGATTTTAGCGTATTTACAGTTAAGCCCAGGTGCTCATGACTTGACTTTTATGTCTGGGCTAACAATGAATTCTGGGCCTCATAGGTTAGGAAAGAAACTGAAAATAAGTAGGTTAAAAGCTTATGGACTATGGACTCAAATTCTAGGTGGAAATCTCACCCTGAGCGACAGTAGCAGTAGTTCATGCCTGTCCTCACCTCTGTGTGCAGAATGCAGTAGGAGTTAGAGACCTGCTGCAGAAATACAGTGGCCACAGGCAAGTGCTGTACAAACTAGGATTTTGTACAAGTGGATGGCTGGACTTGTGTCCTGGAGGATGACGAGCAGTCTTAGCACTTTTCTTGACAGAGGAGGCAACAGGAGTGAAAGCCTGGAGGCATGGTGCGGAGCAAGGACCACGAGTCCCCTGCTGGGGAGAGGTCACCCACTGCATTTGTGCCTCACACTGCCTGCTGGAGTTACCAACCTTTCCTATGGGGTGGTGGCTGCTGCTGCTGCTGCTGCTGCTGCTGCTGCTGCTGCTGTGGCTGGCTCTCCTGTTTCTGGTCATTTGTTTGCTTTTGAGGCTGTTGTAAATGAAGTTCATTACTAGGTGGGTTGTTCTCCTCAACCTTATTCCACTTTGTTTGTATTGAGGGTATTATAAATGAATTCTCAGTGAAATTATAGAACAGTGCAGAGAAAAGCTATTGATTTTTGTATGCTCATTTTGTATCCTGCTAATTTGCAGAATTTGTTTATCATTTCTTTGTAAGTACACAGAAATAGCCATTTGTCCACCAGGACACCCTTGCCCGTTTCTTCTAAGGGCTGACTC
>NW_022196891.1:64628668-64628871 GCF_008632895.1 Mastomys coucha
AATCAGCTGCAGACAGGGATGCTCTCTCACATCCTCTCATTTCTCTTCCCTGTCTAGACTGCCTGAGACTTCAGGCACTACTTTTGAGAAAGAGTGGGAGGAGTAGATGACTGTTGTTCCTGATGTTGAACAATGTGTCTCCAGTTTTCCCCTAGTTAGTAAGATGCCGGCTGTGGGCTGGTTGTTCATTGCCTGTATTATGA
>NW_022196891.1:64628881-64629281 GCF_008632895.1 Mastomys coucha
TATACCTAGCTTCTTCAGGATTCACAGCTTTGTGTTTTGTTTTCTTGTCTGTCTTTTCCTCCCTCGCTCTACCCCTCTCCCTATCCCATTTTTTTGTTGTTGTTTTTTGTTTTGTTTTGTTTCGTTTTTTGTTTTTTTGACAGGGTATATCTGTGTAACTACTCTGGCTATCCTGGACCTTTCTTTGTAGATCAGACTGGCCTGGAACTCACAGAGATTCCCCTATCCCTGCCTCCTAAGTGCTAGGATTAAAGGTGTATGCCACCACCACCCTGCTTACAAAACTTTTTTTTTTGTTTTATTTTGTTTTCGAGACAGGGTTTCTCTGTATCGCCTTGGCTGTCCTGGAACTCACTCTGTAGACCAGGCTAGCCTCGAACTCAGAAATCTGCCTGCCTCT
>NW_022196891.1:64629321-64629629 GCF_008632895.1 Mastomys coucha
CCACCACTGCCCAGCCAAAAGTTTTTAATATATTTATTTTAGTTTTTAATTTGAGACAGGGCCACACTGTGCAGCTTTGGCTGGCCTTTTATTTACTATGTAGACCAAGCTGACCTTAAACTCACAGAGATCTGCCTGCTTCTGCCTCCCAAGCACATGCGTCACCATGCCCATTTCAATGTTTTATTCCCATCTCAATGTTTTATTCCCTGAGTCTTTGGTGTTCGTAGACAAATGTGTTTTTTATATGTACCCTATACCTCCCTTCAACTTCTCCAGACCCACTCTGACATGTCCCCTCATTGGCT
>NW_022196891.1:64629640-64651833 GCF_008632895.1 Mastomys coucha
TGGAAAATGACAAGGACTCATATAATTGACCCCTGTCTCTGCAGAGTAACCGGGCCAAGGTCCCTTGTGTGTTTTGTCTAGACTTCTGTGTTTGTTGGCTGAACAAATGTGTTATCATCCTGTGTTCTCTATTGTATAATTTCAAATTGTTCTTGTTTCTCAGAATCCTTAGCCTAGTGCTAAATACATTGTAGATGCCTGGGAAATACTGATCCGTTTTTGTTCTTTTTAATTCTTTTTTTGAGACAATCTTATGTATCCCAAGATGGCCTTAAAACATCTGATCCCCCTGCCTCTGCTTTTCAAGTTTGGGGATTAGAGGCATGTGCCATCACACCTGGCCACTAATGCTCAAATTTTAAAAGCAGGAAATTAATAGCATATTGTTTGATTTTTTTTTTTCCTCACTGTTATATGCAGTGTTTTTGTTTTTAATTTTTACAGCTATCTGTTATTTATTCTTTTTTGTTTTTTTGAGATAGGGTTTCTCTGTGTAGCCCTGGCTGTCCTGGAACTCACTCTGTAGACCAGGCTGGCCTCAAACTCAGAAATCCACCTGCCTCTGCCTCCCAAGTGCTGGGATTAAAGGCGTGTGCTACCATGCTGAGCAGAAGTTATATTTATTATAAAAGAAATACAAACTCAGATATTTCTCTAGTCTGAACTATTAATGATTGATCTTCCTAACTCATTTAAAAATTTCTCATTAAATTATGAGCTATTATATGCAAATATATTTAAATATTTTATGATAAATTAAAGGGGTCCTTGAAGTCCTTTGTTACTTCCTTATCTTCTGACAAGGGATGAAAGTAGTATGTGTGTACAAAGGAGTCTAGATATGGGCATTCTCCTAGTATCTTTTGTTGTTGTTGTTTCCAGACAGGGTTTCTCTGTGTAGCCCTGGCTGTCCTGGAACTCACTCTTTAGACCAGGCTGGCCTTGAACTCAGAAATCTGCCTGCCTCTGCCTTCCAAGTGCTGGGATTAAAGGCGTGCGCCACCACCACCACCACCCAGCTTTTTTTCTTTTGGACTCTCCTAGTGTCTTAAGCCCACGGACAACGGAGTGTTGAAGAACAGATAGTCCCGGGTATAAGACTATGTACACTGAATGCCATTTGTTCTTAAGACCAACACTTTAACATAGAAAGTGTGGTGGGAAAGCACCCACTAGACTAAGAATCAGATCATATGGGTTTAAATTATAACCTTTGAGACAGCTGAGGCTGCCCACATTTCCTGAGCACTGGAATTATAGCTGTGCGCCATCACACCTGCTGCTAATTCAACTTTCTTTTGGAGAACCCATTAGTCCTTTCCAAAGTTCAGTGGCTTCTAATACCAAATGAAGGAACTAAGAAGAGTAACGAAATAGTATCTAAGGTTTTTCTTTAGAGATGCTGTGAACTTTTTAACAGTTAGCTGAGACATAACCTTTGCTCACTCATCAACCCTCCATTCCTGTTAAAGTATGCACCAATTGATTTTCTAGTCAGCTGGCTCTTCATGGGTACTCTTCAGCACACCCACGCCTGTCTGCTCCAAAAGGCGGTTGTTTTCCAAAACCTGCTTATACTGGTTTTACTTGTTATTGTAGTTATGTAATTAAATGAAATGTTATATTAGTCAAAGAAATCAGAACATAAAAATAATTGTTTTATGAAAACTGCTTCAGTATTTTAAATAACTGAATACACTTATATTGTTGTATTAGGTGTAATTAAGATAAAGATGCAAAGTTTTAAAAATCTAAAGATTTGGGGCCTCCAAGTTAGGCAAGTGTTCTTCCTCTGAGGTATGTCCCAGCCCCTCTGTCACTATTTGCAGTAAAGATTAAAGTCAGTCATACTATACTCAAGGGAAAGCCCTTGTATTTTACAGGCTTTGTGTGAAAAATAAAAGATTACAGTGGGGTGGCAGGGGCATACACCCTTAATCCCAGCACTCAGAAGACAGGCAAGGGGATCTCTGTGCCAGCTTGGTCTACAGAGTGAATTCCTGAACAGCCAGGGCTACACAGAGAAACCTTGTCTCAAAAAGCCAAGGGGGAGCCAGGCAGTGGTAGCACACACCTTTAATCCCAGCACTTGGGAGGCAGAGGCAGGCAGATTTCTGAGTTTGAGGCCAACCTGGTCTACAGAGTGAGTTCCAGGACAGTCAGGGCTACACAGAAATCCTGTCTCAAAACACCAAAAAAAATAAATAAATAAAAATAAAAATAAATAAAAAAATAAAAAAAGCCAAGGGGGTTGGGGGGTTGTAGGAGGGAGAAAGGAAGGAAGGAAGAAAGAAAGATAGGTTACCTGGAAGCTTGGGGTACAGCTCAGTGGTAGAGTGATCGCCTACTATGAACAAGGCTACAGGTTCCATATTCTTGGCACTTCAATATGAATCATTATAAGTCTCTCTCTCTCTCTCTCTCTCTCTCTATGTATATGTGTGTGTGATTTACTCTATAAAGTTGGCTTCTTTAGATTAGCAGCCCCATGTCCTGTCAAGTATGTACACAGGTTTTATTGTTGTCATCTTCATTATATGAAAAAATGACCCCATCAGCCTATTGCAGGTAGTTTATATGCATTCTCTTTGCTGAAATATATGTAAAGCACTTTTTATAGATTATGTTAAAAGTCAGTTCTTATTATGCTTTCTTTACAGAACATCCAGAAGATTCTTGGCCTTGCCCCTTCACGAGCTGCCACCAAGCAGGCTGGTGGCTTTCTTGGCCCACCACCTCCTTCTGGGAAGTTTTCTTGAAGGAAAGCAGAATTCTGAATTTCCTATCATACTTCTTAGCCCTTCACATCAGACTTACAAGGCATCTGGCCACATTCTCGGTTTGTGTTATTTCTCAGCTATGGATCTGATCAGATGAGAACAGTGCTTAACTAGTGGGGTAGTGCTGATGGTCATGGATGGCGTCTTTAGTAAGTGCACTCACTGGTTACATTTGGGTGGTTTATGTAAGGACAAACATCATCTTTGTCTCATGTAAGTATTTCAGTGTGTGCCATGTGCAAGAAGCAGGGTGTCCATGAACATTAGGAGAAAAACAGTTTATGTAACAACTTCATTGAAATTAGTTGTTGTGTTTTTTAAAAAGCCAAATATGTCACTTTGTGTTCAACAATGAGCCAAATTTTTAGATGTTTCATTTAGAGAGATGTTTGATTTTTTTTGCATATTAAAAAGAATATTTTCTATAATCTGAACATAAGGATAAGCATTGGCCCAAAAAAGCTAAAATAAAGTTTCGTCATGTTCTTTTACCAGCCTTGTTTCATGTTCAAAGTATGGAATTGTGCTAGTACACACTTTGAAAGTATTCCAGCTTCCTGGTGTTTTGTCAAACACTGTGACCAGAAGCAGCTTAGGGAAGGAACGGGTTTTCAGCTCATGCTTCCGGGTCACAGTTCACCAGTGGGGGACAAAGGTTAGAACTCCAGCAAGAACCAAGGTAGAAGCAGTGGAGGTAGCTCACTCTGGCTTGCTCTCAGTTAGCCTTCTCTTAGCAGCCAGGCCCACCCACCTAGAAAAAGATCACATACTGTTAACTGTGCAGCATTGGACTGGGCCCTCCTTCATCAGTCACCAATCCAGGGAGTCTCTCACAGACACGATTACAGACCAGTCTGACTGGGGAATTTCTTAGTTGATGTTCCCTCTTGCCAGGCAACTCCAGGTTCTGTAAAGGTGATAATAGAAACTTAGCACAAACCGTAAGCGTAGAAAGGGACAGTGCAGGGAGGGGGAGCTCGTGCTTGTCTCGTGTACTCCTGCTTGGCCTGAAACAGCAGCTGATGGAAGAGCAAGGGCTGCTTCCTCTTTCCTAGAGAGTAGTACTCGGAGTTCCCTCTCGGTTGGTACTGGGATGCTCGTGGAGACTGCTCTGCTGTCTCTAGACTGTTCTGTGAACATTTGCTGTTATTTTAAAGGAAGATCCATCAAACTCTCCAAGTGCAGAATCTTTACTTCTCTGGCTTTCGTTTCCTTTATCAAATGCTTAGTTAGAATTTCAGGTTTTAGTGCAGGAGCCATGGGTGTACTAACCAACCACTGGCACGCACACACACACACACACACACACACACACACACTGAAGTTTCAGGTTTTAGTGCAGGAGCCATGGGTGTACTAACCAACCACTGGCACACACACACACACACACACACACACACACACACACACACACACACACACACACACACACACACACACACACACACACACACACACACACACACACACACACACACACACACACACACACACACACTGAAGTCCCAACAGTAATACAAACATAACCCAGCAATGTTGCTGAAGCTTCTGGAATGTATTGATTTTGATAGAGAACAGTGAAGGTTGAGGTACATCCCACTGGGGACTCACAGTCGAATTACTGAGATTTCAGGTAACATTTCTCTTGATTTTATTTTAATTTTTCAGAGGCTGCTTTTTAAATGACTAGGTAGTGTTGGGAATCACACCTGGGACCGTGTTCACTGCACTGCATCACTGAGCTCTGGAGATGGCGCTGTTATTTCACATTCCAGGCGTACAGTGTTTTAATGGGTTTCTAGGCCTCCAGCAAAAATCTAAATAGATAGAGGTGGTTATGCTTGTTTACTGAGTGTAACTCTGCTCATAAGACTGTACTTGTGAGAAAGACAGGCAGGTGCCGAAAGTTACCTGAGCAATTTAATTGTAAACCAGTGTTGGGGTCATCAAGAACACCCCTGCAGTAATCCTTCTGGAGAGTAGATGAAGTCGTGTGTGTGTGTGTGTGTGTGTGTGTGTGTGTGTGTGTGTGTGTGTGTGTGTGTGTGTGTGAGAAACACAGATTTCCCTGATGACCGCAGCCTGAGGCTATTCCCCTGTGGAGATGCCCGAAACACACTAGCTAGAGACTAGCTCACCTCCCCGTCAAATAAACACTGAGTTTCTGGGCTGCTGCTGTGTCTCTATCAGAGTGCATGGCCTACCTCACCCCAGACTTTGTATAAGTGTGTCTGGCGTTGACCCTTCAGGTCAATCCCAAAGCTATGCATGTCTCAGGAGATACTGCTGCCTTATTCTTCTCCAGTATTTGATGGCCAATAGACTCTGGATAAAGAAGTCATCATGAGGGGACGTCACCAACACATGCTCACTTGGGTCCTCATCCCTGTCCCTTTATTTCCCAGCATGCATCTCCCGGTACTTTGAGTTACTCTGGTCTCAACCTGGTGTCCCATTCTTTATCCTGCTTTGGCAGTGACTTGTATGTATGTAATCTATCTCTGATTGATCACTCCTTTTGAGAGCAGTCGCCCTATGGCTCCTTTAAACTGTTGAGCACACACCATCCCCAGACTACATCTCAGTTCTCTCTCCCACACCTACTTACTAAATCCTAGGCTTCAGTTTTGCAGGCCAACTAAATACATTCTCTATTTTTTCTTGTGAGTTTTTTGTTGTTGTTGTTACTCCTTTGGGGCTTTGCTGGCTTCTGCATCTGGCGTGTTCTTACGTCTGATTTTCTCCTGTCTCTCTACAAGCCACCAGCTTGTGCAAGGCTTCTCTGACCTGGACAGGGTTGAGTTGGACTTCCCTCCCTGTATTTCTGTTTAAGCTTCTGATAAAAGTCAGTTGTTGGGAGCTGGAGAGGTGGCTCAGAGGTTAAGAGCACTGTCTGTTCTTTCAGACAGAGGTCCTGAGTTCAATTCCCAGCAACCACATGGTGGCTCACAACCATCTGTAATGGGATCTGATGCCCTCTTCTGGTGTGTGTGAAGAGAGCAACAGTACACTCATACATAAAATAAATAAATCTTTAAAAAAAAAAAGTCACTTGTTAAACAATTAACAGACCTTTCTAAGCTTCAGTTTTCTGATCTGGGAAAAGGGTTAATAACCTTGTGAAAGCTCTTTTCAGTCTCCATGTATCTGACTCTGGACAGAGCCTGCCTGACTCCTGCCCATCTTGCTTTGGTTCCAATAGTGGTCTGGGTAACAGGAGTTTACTTGTTATTCTGATTAGATACATTGGTTACATATTATGTGAATTAATGAAATGCACGAGTATTTGCTTCTATGAAAACTGAATTGAGGGCTGATGAGATGGCTCAGCGGGTAAGAGCACTGATTGCTCTTCCGAAGGTCGTGTGAGTTCAAATCCCAGCAACCACATGGTGACTCACAACCACTCTTAATGAAATCTGATGCTCTCTTCTAGTGCTTCTGAAGTCAGCTACAATGTACCTACTTAAAATAATAAATAAATCTTTTTAAAAAAAAAACTAAGTTGAATGGTTTAGATTGACCTAATTAGAAGTCAAACTTTCTGTCAGGGCCACCATTAGAGAATAGCAACCATGACCCTGTGCTACCCCATGGCCTTGGGCCTCAACAAGGGCTACAAGGTGACAAAGAACGTCAGCAAGCCAGGGCATGGTCATGCCATGGAGTGTTCTCAACCAACACACTAGATTCCTGTGGGACTGATCCTGGAGGCATGGTGTTTCACATCATAGGAGTGGTGCACTAGAGGTCTCCAAGGACAGGTGCGTGTTCATCATGCAAACTTGAGGACTTGACCCACAGTAGGAGGAGAGAATAGAAGTCTGAATGTTGCCCTCTGATTTTGTTAACACACCATGGCTCATGAGTGCGCACATCACATATATCTCTCACACACATGCTAATAAGAATAAATAAAAAGTTAAAAATAAGGTGATAGGGAAGCCACGGGTGGAAGTTTATGCCTGTAACTCCAGCACTTGGAATTGGCAGCAGGAGGATCAGAGAAGTTCAAGTCAATAGCCTGAGATATTTGAGGCCTTGTCTCCATAAAACAAACAATGGGTTTAGAGATTTTTGCATGATCTATCCCCAAATCACATACAAGTAGACCAGCAAACACTCAGCTCCTTGAGGTTCAGCGTTCATTGGCTTTCTACCTAGAAGCCTGCAGTGCTGACGCCTGTGATCCTGTTAAAGTGTTTAATTGCTTAGTGTGACTCTCTAGATCCACTACCCCATGTTCAAATGGCTTCAAGGAAGGTGAGTCAGGGTCTGTAAAAACTCTTATAAAAATTTGTGACTCTTTTGTTAAAATATCTCCTTGTTCCTGTAATCCTAGCTGTATAGTTTATAGTTTATAAAGAAGCCTTCTTTAATCATGAACTAAAGCGTCCTTTGATTTATTCGGCTGTTACCACACTGTAAGGAAGGAGACGGGTGGAAGTCTAGTAAAGGTGGCAAATAGCCACCTTTTGCAGGTGGAAGCTAAATATATTTTTGTATGGATCCAGGATTCATCGGCTGCTGAAGAAATTCAGTAGAATCAAAGGCTTTTCCCCCTTAGTACAAAAGTAGCTTTTCAGGTTTATAATTATTCCAGCTATTTCCTGAACAGCTAAATTGACCTCCACAGCTATCTTATGAAGGATCGGAAAACTTAGGAAGAAAGGTCGGAAAACTCAGAGACTGCTTGACCTGGTGGTAGAGGATTCCATTTGAAGAAAAAATAAATGCATTTTAAAGCAGGATGTTTGTTTTTTAAACTACAACCTACAACCAACCTAGGGGAAAGGTTTTATTTATTTATTTATTTTTATTTTGGTTTTTTCGAGACAGGGTTTCTCTGTATAGTTCTGGCTGTCCTAGAACTCACTCTGTAGATCAGGCTGGGCCTCGAACTCAGAAATCCGCCTGCCTCTACCTCCCAAGTGCTGGGATTAAAGGTGTGTGCCACCACCACCCGGCTGGGAAAGGATTTATTATCACAATCCAAATATAGGAGTTTCCTGAAATATTTCCCTCTTCTATGCATTTTGAATATTGTTCCTTCATTTCTCAAAAAATGTGGTCATACCCCACAGCTTTTACCGGCTACAAAGTTCTGCTTGCACTAGACAGGGAAAAATAATGCCATTCTACAGAGGAGGTTAAGAGTTTCCTTTCTCTGTAGACTTGAATATTATTAGAAGAGTGGGGAAATGAGGGTGGCTTATACCCACTCCTGTAGTCCTGGCTCCTGAGAGACTCAGAGTAGTCATGTGAGTTCATGACTTGGACACAACCTCAACAACACAGACACTCCCCCATCCCCAAGTTGTTTGTTTGTTTTTTGTTTGTTAAACCCTGGGGCAGTGGGGTACACTGCTCACCACATTGTAGTGATGCCATTCACTGCCCTGTGCACGGAGGACATTTGACACCACACCTGTGCAAGACCCTGTGTCAGGAGAACCAAGGACATAGAAGTGAGCCATGTCGAATCCACTCTGAAATCTCACTTCTAGTGGCTTCTTTGAGTGCCATTTCCTCATCATCTAAGGACAAGGGTTCCAATTTACCAGCTACTCAAACAAATGAACAAACAACAACAACAAAAAAACAGCCATGTTTTCTCTGCTGTCATGTGCATGGCTGGCCCTGTACCTCAGGACGCTTCCTTCTGATTGACAAAGTCAATCACTCTGTTCCCTGAAGCATTTGGGCAAAATTAGTGATAAGACCAGACGTACCTCCCAGAGGAGACTCTGGAGGAGAACCCAGCTAGGTCTCTCAGGAATTGTATGTGAGATAGCAATATATCTCTGCTAAGTCCAGATCACAGTTATTATATCAAGCCGCATGTCACCATTCCCCGGAGATAGACAAATCTACTTGGGAATATGTTCTTTCTGTTCTTTGATCTGCACTAGGGGCTTGATTCCATGATAAATACGTGAAACATTTTTCGGGAAACAAAAGCAATCTCGGTTGGATATGGATTTCTTTTCTGCAGTCAGTTGTTCTACCTCAGAGGCAATTCCCAAAGAGAGAGATTAGTTTGTCACACTCCCTCAAAAGGCCTTATCTAGTAAATCTTACTGATAAAGTGCAAAGCTGGTGGCTGAGCCCATTTCATTTGTTCCTAGGCTTAGATGCACTCCTCCTTCACTAGATAATTTAAGATACACCATTTAATTAAAAGTCTTATCTTCTCCAATAATAAATGCTTATCTCAGTAGAGAAGAATTACTACTACACACACACAAAAAAAGGCTAAAACACCCAGAAAACTTGAAATAGTAAGGATTCTTATATCCATTCGAGAAAGTTCATGGCTGCAGATAGATCATCTCCATAACTCCTTCCTCAGCTACAGCTCAGTCCTCAAATGTTCTTGCACTGAGAATATTCCGAAGGTGATTCCACGCCCCCTCCCCAATCTTGTCAGTCCAACTCAGCAGCCATGAATACAATGTCCTGGGGGGAGGGAGGTGAGCAGTAATACTGGCAGGACACTTTGTCATTAAAGTGCACAAACAAGGAAAGCACTGGTTCTATTTGGGCAAGTCTTGAGCAATTGTGTCAGTGGAGGTTGGTAAAGGCTTCACCTTTAAGAAGCCTAGGAGGAGGTAGGAAACCAGTGAGAGGAGAAAGGAGAGTAGGGGGAGTTGGAGGGGTATAAGGCAGGGTGGGTGTGGACAATGTAGAGGAGAATGAGGGATGGAGGTGGGGATAAAGCAGGGTGGGTATGAACAATATATATTACACGAGTATGAAAATGCCATAACAGGCCGGGCAGTGGTGGTGCCTGCCTTTAATCCCAGCACTTGGGAGGCAGAGGCAGGTGGATTTCTGAGTTTGACGCCAGCTTGGTCTACAGAGGGAGTTACAGGACAGCCAGGGCTACACAGAGAAATCCTGTCTTGAAAAAAAAAAAACTTAAAAAAATAAAATAAAAAATAAAGAAAGAGAGAGAGAGGAGAAGAAAAAAAAAAAGAAAAAATTCTGTAACAAAACACATTACTTTGAATGCTGACTAAAATGGTACAACATAAATTACAGCCAGGCATGGTGGCCTACACCTGTAATCTCAGCTCATCCAAAAGGCCGAGGAGAGGAGATTGGAAGTTCCAGGCCTGTCTTGGCAACTTAGATCCTGAGTCAAAAAAATACAAAGTCAAAAGTGGAAGAGTATTTGTTTTCTGGGGTCCTTGGCTGCCCACCAGTTTCCTTTAGGGAACTGTTGGACTTTCATTTTGCCATGGCCGAAACCTGAGAGAACAACCTCGAGGAAGGAAAGGCTGGTTGTGATTCATAGTTTCCGTTCACAGGTAGCCCCCTTCTTTCAGGGCCTTGGTGAGATGTATATTACGGTAGAAGAATGTGGAAGAGCAAAGCTCTTCACATCCCGGTGGCTGGGAAGAGAGAGAAGGCGAAGAGACCTTAGAACACGCCCCAGTGACTCCACCTCCTACTTTCACCCCATCCCAAGGATCCCATTACCTTACGAATCTGTCAAGGACTCAATCCATCAATGGAGGAGGAGCTACCAGGAGCCAATCACTGCCCAAAAGCCTGTCAGCTGGCAGCCATATCACCAACACTTGATCCTGCGAGGACGCTTCACATTCAAAACTTTGACAGGACACTTAACCTCTTTGACTTCTTAGGACCAGAGAGATGCTCTGATGGGTCTATTGACTGTCAACCGGACCGCATCTAAAATCGTGCGGGGAGACAAGCCTCTGGGCATGCCTGTGAGGGTCTGTCTAGATCGTGTTCTAATGAGGTGGAAGACTCACTCAAAAGGCCGAACTGAAGGAAAGGGCGAGGGGGAGCTGGGTTCTGGCCTGCTTTGTTCCAGCTTCCTGGATTCAAGGGCCAAGTGACCAGAGTCCGCAGGCCCCTGCTGCTGTGCTATCTCGGAACACTTAGCAGAACAAACCCTACTTCATTAAGTTGCATTTGTCTGTTGTTGTGGTTGTTGTTGTTGTTGTTGTTGTTTTCTTTTCTTTCTTCTTTTTTTTTCATTTTATTGCAGCGAAGGCTGGGTAATTAATAATAAAAGACCACCAGTCACATTGTCCCTTCTTCCCAGAAAGGTGATTACTAATCTTTGCTCCAGTGACCGGAATCTACGAGGCAGGAAAAAAGAATGAAGTTCTTTTTTTGATTTTTTGTTTGGGTTTGGGTTTGTTGTTGTTGTTGTTGTTTTTGAGACTCCGGGTAGCCCTGGCTGTCCTGGAACTCACTCTGTAGACCAGGCTGGCCTCGAACTCAGAAGTCTGCCTGCCTCTGCCTCCCAAGTGCTGGGATAAAAGGCGTGTGCCACCACCGCCCGGCAAGAATGAAGTTCTTGCTGTTTTTATCTGGGTGTGTTCATGTGTTATTAGGGATCGAACCCAGGTTCTTGTACATGCTAGGCAGGTACTGTGCCATTGATCTATATTCCTAAACCTTTGAATTTATAAGGGTTACATTTTTTTTCCCCTAGAGGATGCTTAACCTTTATCACTCTTTGGCTGTTTACTAGAAGAGATGTTTCTAACACATACTCGAGTGCATGCGTGCACCTCAGAGGTGATGGATGGTCATTAGCTGGGCTGTGGTGATCCTAGCCTTCTCTATGTGCATCAGAGCGTCCCACACTACATAAAACCACATAAAACCAATGTGATCAAAAAGATGTATGTGTATGAGTGTGTTGCCTGCGTGTATGTCTGTGTCCATGTGTGCATTGCCTTCCGAGGTCAGAAGAGGTTGTCAGATGAACTGGAATTACAGTTGTGGGCTACCATGTAGGAGCTGGGAATTGAACCTGGACTAGTCAGTGCTTTTAACAGCCGGGCCATCTTTCCAGCCCCCAAACCAATTCGAAGCTACGGGAATAAAAAGGGAAATTCTATGTGCCTCCAAATCTCACTCTTCATAAGCTCCCTCCTCTCTGATACTGACGCACCAAGTCTACAGACCGTTTCCTTCCTGACGGAGTTATGTCTCCTTGGCATTTATTTCCTTTACTGCTCTTTCCCCTCTCCCCCCGTCCCTCCACCCGTCCCCCCCGCCCTCCGGGAACCTGGAGTGCCTACTTTTTTTCCTCCATATGTAGAGTTATCTGCATATCATTGTATTTAATCCAATTTTATGGTTCCTTAAAGCAGAAAGATAAACTGGCCCCAGCTTTCTCCGATAGAACACGAAGTCTCCCGCTGTTGAGAGAGGACTTAGAGCAAAGTGGGTCCTAGAGCGCCACCCAGTGGCTCTGACAGGAACATTATATTGCCTGGGTTCTCTCGGATCTTTTCTAGCAACTCCTCTAGCAACCCAATGAGTCAGTCAGTCCCTTGGATGCACGGCCGACTTAATCACCTGGAGTATTTTTGCCTTGTTCTTCTTAGTTTGCTACCATTTCCGGTTCCTATAATATCTGCTCACTTAGTCAGTCCATTATAAATACCTGCCACAGGCCTATCAGAATTACACCTGACTTCTCACCAGAGAGTAAAAGTTAGACAATCCTGGGCAGATGTCATACAGACCCTAAGAGAACACAAATGCCAGCCCAGGCTACTATACCCAGCAAAACTCTCAATTACCATAGGTGGAGAAACCAAGGTATTCCATGACAAAACCAAATGTACACAATATCTTTCCACAAATCCAGCCCTACAAAGGATAATAGATGGAAAACACCAACATAAGGAGCAAAACTACACCCTAGAAGAAGCAAGAAAGTAAAAATAACAAGAAACAACTATTTTTTCTTAATATCTCTTAATATGAAAATTAATATTATCAACATATCCTAATCAATTGAAATCCAAAAATATGAGGAATTAGAAATTTGTTGGCTATCATCCAGTGGTCTCTCTAATTTGGTAACTGGAGAAATTGGTCCAATACTGTACAATCCATATACACTTTCTGCTTGTTTGTACGCGACAGTGTCTTGCTGTGTACTACATAATGGTCTTGAAATCAGGCTTCTCCTATCTCAGCCTCTCTATTAGTAGGATTGTTTATTTGATGTTTTTACACTATACTATGGTTTTCAGAACAGCTTACATATTTCAAAATTATTTATACAGCCAAAAGAAATGTTGACAATTAACTTGGGAGGTGGCCTGTAAGAGGACAATAAAGAGTGAGACTGAATGCTTTGCTTGATGTTTGTAACTATTGTATCAAGTTAAAAGAAGAGGGCTTTATAAGTTACTCTTTCTCTGAGATGAATGCTTTTCAAAATCATCACAGCCAATGAACCAGATTCTTAACCTCACCTAATGTCTGTGCCACCCTCCAAGCAGAACCATTGTTCATTAAACCTAGTTGGTGAATGACTTCATGGATAGACCATCTTAATACACACACCATTTCTTAAATTAGTGTAACCTGTTCTCTGTGGGCTGAGAATGAAAACAAATCACTCCAGTCAAATAGCTTTTTTTTTTTTTTTTTTTTTTTTTTTTTTTTTTTTGAGACAGGGTTTCTTTGTATAGCCCTGGCTGTCCTAGAACTCACTCTGTAGACCAGGCTGACCTTGAACTCAGAAATCTGCCTGCTTCTGCCTCCCAAGTGTGCTGGGATTAAAGGAGTGCGCCACTACTGCCCAGTTCAGTCAAATAGCTTTGACCATTGCAGGAAATCTGTATGCAAAAATCATGCCTACAATTCATTCCTTGGTGCAGCAGAACTATCAGCTCTTAGCTTAGCTATGATGGAGGTAAAATCCTTTGGTGGTGTGAGGGTCATTGAAGTACAGCCTTATTACAATGAATTCCAATATCTAAAAATTGTTCTTATTTCAGGCTTGTACCACAGTAAGAGCCAAGATTTCAAGCTCTACTAAAAACAAAACAAACAAACAAAAAGACTTTATCTATTTATGTTCATTTAAAAAAAACTAGGAGTGATATTTTACAATATACAGCTAATATGTTTGGAGTTATTTAAAATTTATATTGAGAAGAGCATGTATTTTCAGTATTGCTGCAGACAAGCATCTACATAAGAATGTTCAATTGATTGTTTAATATCAAACAACTTTTATAATACTCATTTTTATTGTTACAATGTTTTATAAATTTTAAAGAATATGACAAAATAAAAAACAAAAGGTATTGCAGGTATTGAAGGGGGGTCTCTGGGAGGAGTTGGGGTACAAAAAGGAAGGAAGAAAGTGATGTAATTCTATTTACTTAAAATATGTTCTTAAATGTTAACAAATTCAGGTGAACTGAAATTATGTATCTTTTCTCATCACAATGCAATAAAATTTAAATCAACAAATAATACAAATCAAAACAAAAAAGGTGAAAGTCTAATAAAGTATTTTGAAAAATTAAATAAATAAATACCTGCCATGGAGCAAGGCCACAATGCCAGATACTTTAACATCTCACACTGCTCCTTACAAACCCTTATCACTTCCTCTTAACACACAAGTGAAAACAGAGTGAGGGGACTAAGCATCAAATTCAAATTCATTTGTTAACAGACAGAATCGAGATTTTTCTCTTTTCATTACATCATCGACAGCACTGGTTCTCAGCCTTCCTAAGGCTTGCGACCCTTTAACATAGTTCCTCAGGTTGTGGTGACCCCCAGCCATAAAATGATTTCAGTGCTACTTCATAACTGTAATTTTGCTGTTAAGAAATGTAACATAAGTATCTTATATGCAGGATGTCTGATATGTGACCCCTAGAGGGGTCAAGACACACAGATTGAGAACCCCTGACCTAAGCAGTCTTTACTGAAGCAATGTTCCCTTCAGGTCCACTCCCACAATTACTTCCCAGGAACTAATCTAATCACTATCTACGACTTTGCTTCATTGAATACAGAAGTCTCAGCACACCAGCTCCCTCCCCCTGTAAACCTACTTTTCTACTAGCTGGTAGTCTCTACAATTTCAACCCTTCCCATTTTTCCTTTTTCTGTTTTCTGCCAACCGTAGTGAAGTTAATCCAGTGAAACATTGAAAACAGCCTTCTCAGCTATTGTGTGTGTACTTCGGGTGTGTTTGTATGAGGTCACTTTGCGTGCTGAGTATTAGTATAAAAGATCACAGCTGAGGGTGTTCCCGTGGTAGGACCCTTGCCTAGGGTTGACAGGGCTCTGGATTGAATCCTTAGTACTGCCAAGAAGAAAAAGAGTCTGTTGTAAATACCCATTCGAAGAGACTTCTCCATTACAGCATGATAGGCTAGTATGTAGGGGCTGGAGAGATGGCTTCAGCAGTGAAGAGCGCTTTCAGAGGACCTAGGCTCAATTCCCAGTAACAGCTGTTTGTAACTCCAGTCTCAGGGATGCGGTTCAAATTTGTGTTATCTTTATATCCTCTGAAGTGGCCTGCCCCTTAAATGGAACTGAGTCCTTTTACCTGCCACACCTCTCCCAGAAGCCATCAGTTGTGGAGAGCTGACTTCCGCATCCCCATCAGACTTTTTAAGAGTTTTCTTTGGTGGCTTTCTGTCTAGGCTGATACTCTTTGGGGGTGGGCTATTGGGGGTAGGAGTTGTCACAGAAGCCTTCCGTGTCCCTTCCTGTCCCTTGTGCATCTTCAGCCATCCATACCGTAGCCCAAAGTAGCCCCCTTGCTCTTCGCAGCCAGCAGGAGCATGGGTCATGGGTCTTCACAGGATTTCTGGAGCCAGCACTGTCCACAGACAGCCCCCTGCTGCTGCATGGACCCAGACAAAGCCCTCAGAGGCTGCCTGGACCACAGACATGAACACAATCTCTGGTGGTATAGCAAGTCATTCACATCAACATGGCCCCTGGTGGCAGTATGGCCCACCGATATCAACATGGCCTCAGGATCCATAGACTTCTGCATGGCCATTGGTGGTAACCTGTGCCCCTGACACCAACATGGTCCCCCAGAAGTGTGTGTGTGTGTGGGGGGGGACGTGGCATGGCATAGCTGACTGCCAGGCTTTCTTATAGAATCCAGGACCACCAGCCCAGAGGTAGCACTACCCACAATGAGCTAAGTACCACCCCCCCCACATCCCGCCAGCCATCACTAATCAAGAAAATGCCCCAGAGGTTGCCTACAGCTTGATCTTATGGAGGCACTTTCTCAACTGAGGCTCCCTCCTCTCTGATGACTCTGGCTTGTATCCTAGATCCTCAATAAAACTCACTGTTTTGGCAGGTTGGACTCTGGTGATATCTGTACTTTGGTCTAATGTGGGTTCCCTATCTGGAGTGAATATGTATGTTGCATCTCCCCTGGAAAAGCTTTGTCACGCAATAGCAACTGTTAGATGATATCGCTACTAAAACATAGGAGTGCCCAAGAGAGAGGAAGACTCTCGAAGACTAAGACCGGAGGCTGAAATAAAGGAAGGAAAGCTTGAGAGAGTCCAGTAGACACGGAGCTTCAGAGACGCCAAAGGAAAACCAGCACATCAACTATCTAGTGGGTTGGAGCACATTGACAATATGTTTCTTTACAGAGATAATACTTACAGGAGTGGATGACCGAGAGCTGGAGGTTCCCAGGTTCTTGTGTCCCAGAACAATAACTGGACCAGGGACACATGGATACTGACAGAAATAGAGGCAATTTATTGAGCATTAGAAAGGGGTCCAACACGGCAGCTCAGTGAGCTAAAGGCCACTAGGTCTGAGGACTTGGAGCTTATCCCTGGGATCTCTCTGGTGGAAGGGAGGCCTGAAGTCCCCAAGTTGCCCTTTGACCCCCCACACATGAAATGTGGCATATCCCTCATTCAAACTCTACACACAAATGTAATAAAAAATGTAAAGGTATTCTGAAAAGTAGGAGTGGCCTAGTATGCTGGGGAAAGACAGCTACGAAAGAGAATTTCTGATCTTGTATAAGTCATTTACACAGCATTTGTATTTTCCAGATCTCTGAGGCTCTTCTTGTTTTGTTGTATGTAGCCCTGGTAGGAACAGACTTCCAGTTCTCCCACTATCTGTCTTCGTTTAAACATTAATTTTTTTTTGTTTTGTTTTTGTTTTGTTTTGTTTTTCGAGACAGGGTTTCTCTGTATAGCCTTGGATGTCCTGGAACTCACTCTGTAGACCAGGTTGGCCTCAAACTCAGAAATCTGCCTGCTTCTGCCTCCCAAGCGCTGGGATTAAAGGCCTGTGCCACCACTACCTGCCCATTAATCTCTTTCTAAAGCTTATTTATGCATGTATGTGCAGGTTTGTATGCAGGTGTGCACACCTGTGCACATGTGCAGAGGCCAGAAGAGGGCGCTGTGTGCCCTCCGCTATCACTTTCTGCCTACTCCTTCAAGGCATCCTCTCTCCTTGAACCTAAGGCTTCCATCTTGGTTAGGCTGAAAGCCCAAACACTCACCTCGGAGCTGGGATTAAAAGTGTTGCAGGTGTTCCTTGCTTGTCACTTGGGTTCTGAGTCCCGAACACTAGTCTTCATGAGGTGTTCCCCTGTATGTTACTCTGATGTTACTTTCTCTCCAACCTCCGTCTACACTGCTTGATAGTAATGAAAAGCCTTGCTATGACACTCACAGTTATAATTAAAAGGAATTATGAGCTGGGTGTAGTGGCACATGCCTTTAATCCCAGAACTCAGGAGGTAGAAGCAGGATCTCGGAGTTTCAGACTAGCCTGGTCTACAGAGAAGAGTTTCAGGAAAGCCAGGGGTTTCATAGAGAAATCTTGTCTCAAAAGCCAAAACCAAAGCCAACCAACCAACCAACCAACCAATTATGAACTCTAGGAAAAACAAATGTGTACAAGAAAAGAAAGGTTGTTACAATAGACTGGTTGGCTCTCCTGATTATTCTTCACACAGAAAAGTGCACATCCGCCTCTAAAGTTCTGGCTGGGCCAGCCAGTCAAACTGACAGGAAAGTAGAACGAAAGAGGAAAGGCTCAGGTTCATTTAACTTGTGGTTTCCAAGCATTGGGAGCCCTGACAAGAAATGAGATGTGGAGAAACAGTTATGGATGGTGACTAGATTGTATGTTATAAAGAATCAGCTAAATTATGAATGAAAGTTAAGAGGTCAGAGCTATTCTTTTTTGTTTGTTTGTTCGGTTTTTTTTTTGTTTGTTTGTTTTTTGAGACAGGGTTTCTCTGTATGGCCCTGACTGTCCTAGAACTCACTCTGTAGACCAGGCTGGCTTTGAACTCAGAAATCTACCTGCCTCTGCCTCCCAAGTGCTGGGATTAAAGGCGTGCACCACCACCTCCCGGCTGGTCAGAGCTATTCTAGTGAGGCCTGTCAGGTCTGTCCAATCTTTCGCTCAGACTCAACTTCTTCATAAGGATAAGCAGGTCACGTGTGCCACACCGACTCTTAGCTCCTCCTGCTTTTAAGCAACAGGTACAAAGGTCAGAGTGATCTTTTTACACTGGCTTCTTTCAGCTGCCTTCTCAGTCAACGTGCCCCCGGAGGGCATTCTCACCTCCTCCTAGCTCAGTCTCTTGGTGTCTAGCCTGGGGAGAATTACTCAACCCTACAAAAATCTCACTATCCTCATCTATACAATGATGACAACACTTCCTGCCTCCCTTTCTTAGTTGTGTACAGCTTTGACAAATTCCACAAAGACTGGGTGATTTATAAAGATCAGGAACCAGTTATGGCTGTCTACCTACCCAGCAAAGGAAGCCTAGGCAGCAACACCTTGAGTGGAGGCCAGCCTGGGCAAAACCATGTTTCAAAACCAAGACCAAAGTCTAAACCCCAGAAATGCACTTTCCCATAGTTCCAGAAGCTCTGGTGAGGGTCTTCCTACTGCATTCTACCACCAGAGATCATAAGGACACCAATGAGCTCCCGCCCTTTTAGAAAATTATTTATTAACACATGAGGATGGAGCCCCCCAAACTCACATTATTCCCCAAAGGCCCCACCTCCCAGTACAGCCGCGTTTTTTAAAAAAATTTATTTATTTATTATATGTAAGTACACTATAGCTGTCTTCAGACACCCCGGAAGAGGGCATCAGGTCTCATTACAGATGGTTGTGAGCCACCATGTGGTTGCTGGGATCTGAACTCAGGACCTTTGGAAGGGCAGTTGGTGTTCTTACCCACTAAGCCATCTCTCCAGCCCTACAGACCTAAGTTTTTAACACATGACTTTTGGAAAGGGCGTATTAAAGACAAAGCAGTCTTGGTATCATTTTGAGGGAGGAGATAGTAATTGCAATGTAAATGCAATGTGTGCTACTATTAAAAGGTGGGGGCCATGAGGAGGTGGCCTTGTCGTGAGTATGGCTAACTCGTGGGTGGAGCCTGTGACTTCATAAGAGAGAAAAGAAGGTGTGTGACACTATTCACGATGGCTAGGTTAGAGACCCATGAACAGATGAATGGGATGGATGCATGCAACAGAGTAATAAAGAACAAAATTACTGTCATTTGCAAAGACAAATGAATGAACCTAGAGATCATCACATTAAGCAAGCCAGACTGAGAGAGACAAGTCTCACATGTTTTTGCCTCACATATCAAATCTAGATTGTAAATTATACATATACTGTATTATATATAGTAAAAATATATAACACATATAAATCATGAAACCACAGGTGGGGCTCTTGAGGGGGAAACAGGGAAACAGGGAAACAGGGATGGGGTGTTAATAATAGAGGAGAATTTGAGCAAAGTAGATGCTCTACATTGAGAGCAATGCCATAACAAAACCTATCACTTTGTACAATGTATATACATAATTTTCTCTCGCAAAAAAATACAATTAGACGCAAGAGAGAAACCTCTAGCTTCCTTCTGCAATGAAAGCACTTGGCAAGACGGCAGCACCTTTGGAAAAGGGCAGGTACACAGCTCACACTGAAGCTGCAGCTGACCCGGGGCTAGAACTGTAAGAAACCTGTTTCTGTTTTCTATTACTTACTGAGATGACGGCCTCTCCTTATAGCGCCGAAACAGACAAAGGCAGTGTCCCTAGTAAGTTTTAGCTATCGACATTGTGTATGATCAATAAAGTAATTTTTTTCTTAAAAAAAAAAAATAACCCATACTTTTACACTATGGGGTAAGCCTGTAACCCAGCATTTGGGAGGCTGAGGCAGGAAAATCATGCTGTTGGACATCATGCTGTTGGACATCAGCTTGAGCTATAAAAGGAGCACAAAACCTGCATAGTGAGATCCTGTTTCAAAAAATCCAAAAACATATGAATTAGCTACAACAACACAAAAAGCAAATAAACAAAAATCCACACATAACGTTTAAGGGCCGAGAATCTGCCAGGTGGGTTGTTGAATATGTTGGTTTGATCAGCAACACCAAAAAAAAAAAAAATCATACTTTAATTTTTTTTACTAGAGTGACCATGAAGTTTATTTTTTAATAACTTTAGTACTTACTTTGAAATACTATAGACTTAGAAAATTATACTATTTGCTTAATTTTTGAAATTTTGTTTTTTAACTGACTATAAACAAACACACATACATTTAGATGATTAAAGTTCTCCTTGGCTCTAGAGTAAAGAGAGATGACCAATTATGGATATATCTTACACAGATAAGGGAGTCGAGATGATTTCCTCATAACCCTGTTCTCTCAGCCTATGCAGGCAAAGCTAAATGTTTCTGGAAGCTGCCTACAGTTTCTAGGTTATTATCAGCTCTAAGATTGAATTCCAAAGGTCATGACTCTGAATTTTGTTTGGAACCAGGACAGCCTGATAAACCATAGAAATTGCTCTTGTTTTAGTTGCTTTGCTTATTTATGTATTTTTGAGACAGGGTCTCACTATATAGCCCTGGCTACATAGTCCTGAAGCTTAGTTTGTAGACCTCCAACTCACAGAAATCCCTCTGCCTCTGCCTCTTAAGTGTGTATATTGTTCTTGTAATAACCCTGGTACATACAGCGCTGTCGACTTTTGGACCGCTACCTTATATCCTGTTTAATATCATGTTAGTAGATACTAAGCCTACTCTTCAAAGCGCTGAAGAGAAAAAGACCATCTTCTCAAGTTAGAAAAGCTTGTCCAGGACTGGAGAGATGGCTCAGTGGTTAAGAGCACTGACTGCTCTTCCAGAGGTCCTGAGTTCAGTTCCCAGCAACGACATGGTGGCTCACAACCATCTGTGATGGGATCCGACGCCATCTTCTAGTGTGTGTCTGAAGACAGCTACAGTGTACTCATTACTCATATAAATAATAAACAAACAAACAAACAAACAAATAAAAGCTTGTCCCGTGTTGGGGCACATCCTCACTAGAGTGGTGGTTGCAGTAACTCTGGTTCAATTACTGCTTGTTAGCCTTTCTATAGATCTTCACGAAGGGCCTGATCCTAGCAATAGGTGTATAGAAACTTACTAGGCCCCGAGTTAGAAAGTTACACTCTATTTATGAAGAATATGAGGGCGTTCAAGCTTTACATGGAATTCAGCATGTAATCTCCTTTAAGAAAAAAGGCCTAGGAAAATGTTCAGGAAGCAAGTTAGATTTTGAATTATTATTTTTGTCTTTCCTGTGTTTCTTTGTGAATAGCTCTCTGGCTTATTGAAGAAATAACAAGAGTTATAGTCATTAATGTCCAGGGAATAAAAGTGTGTGTATGTGTGCATGTAAGGATATAACCAATGTAAAACTGAACTCTAGCAATCAACAGCCTGACAGCTGGAGGCTTGGGGGCTGTAGGGAGGAATGGCCTTAGGCGAGAAGACGGATTTTCAAGGACTTTCTCTGTGGGGAGCCTGGAGACAGAAAAGTGATCCAGTTAGACTTCTCCTATACCTCCAGTTATCTAAGGAGAAAACACAGAGCTGAGGGGGCTTTAGAGTCTCCCCAGCTTGGCTTTAAACAAACTTCGGAGCCTGCTTTGTTTGTTTGTTTGTTTGTTTTTGTTTTTTGAGACAGGGTTTCTCTGTGTAGCCCTGGATGTCCTGGAACTCACTCTGTAGACCAGGCTGGCCTCGAACTCAGAAATCCGCCTGCCTCTGCCTCCCAAGTGCTGGGATTAAAGGCGTGCGCCACCACCGCCCGGTGGGGCATGCTTTTTTTGAGGGCTATCTTCTTTCCCCTTCCCCATCAAGTCTTTCTACGAGAATGTCTGTCTGCCTGCGCTCACCCAACCTGAGGATGCTTCTCTTTGCTACTCTCTGAGCTCTTGCAGTTTTCCTTCTGAATTCTCACGCTGACCCTCTGCCTTCCCGGATGTTTCCTTGGGTGTTGCTAATGAGGCCGTCTATGTGGTAGTGTTACTTTGCAACTTAAGGTAGGATTTATACGGGTTTGCAGTTTTGGGATACAGTCCCTCATGGAGAGGAAAGCCTGTCAAGAGAGTGAGGTAGCTGGTCACACTGAACACAGAGAGATGAATGCTGACACTCAGCTTCCTGCCTCCTTTCTCCTCAACCTGGTGCCACGCACACTTGCGTGATGGCGGTATTTGAGGCGAAAACTTCAAGGAAAGTCAGCCTCCTGCC
>NW_022196891.1:64653183-64653925 GCF_008632895.1 Mastomys coucha
TTCTCTGCTCTATAGGAGCATGCTTGACTCCATTTTGGGACTTAGTTAAGAATTTTTATTCTACATCTTCACATCTCACTTAACCCAACCTAGAAATCCTTTCACAGAAATGCCCAGTAGTTTAACTCTTAGGAGATTCTAGAAATCACCAATCAAAACTAACCATTCTTTCTAGGAAATTTACACATCCATTAATCCTTTGACCAGGGGCACCCCTTCCCCCACTTAGGGAGTTTCAAAACTCTTTCCTTTTCTTGACTTAAAAAAGCAGGTGCCGGGCTGGTGAGATGGCTCAGTGGTTAAGAGCACTAACTGCTTTTCCAAAAGTCCTGAGTTCAAATCCCAGCAACCACATGGTGGCTTACAACTACCCATAATGACATCTGACGCCCTCTTCTGGTGCGCCTGAAGACAGCTACAGTGTACTTAGATATAATAATAAATAAATCTTAAAAAAAAAAAAAGGCAGGTGCCAAAATAAGAACGAATTTTCTTTTCTTTTCTTTTTTTCCAAGACAGGGTTTCTCTGTGCAGCCTGGCTGTCCTGGAATTCACTCTGTAGACCAGGCTGGCCTCGAACTCAAATATCTGCCTGCCTCTGCCTCTCATGGCTGTGAATTATTTCAAGTATTTATTTATTGGCATGAATTTATTCATTCGAGAACTGTTTATTTAGTTTGTAGAATAAAAATTCTTAACTAAGTCCCAAAATGGAGTCAAGCATGCTCCTATAGAGCAGAGA
>NW_022196891.1:64654567-64668342 GCF_008632895.1 Mastomys coucha
ATTGGGTGGTCGCGTCATCCCGAGACTTGAGTAAGGATCTCCCCAGTTCTGGGGGTCTTTCAAGTTCATTAGCCCATATTTTGATTGGGTTATTGAATTTTGTTTTCTTGGATATTTTCTGTATTTAGGTTTCAAATGTTTTACCCTATCCAGGTCTCCCCTTTGGAAACCCCCTATCGCATTCCCGTCTCCCGGGCTCTGTGAGGGTGTTCCCCCACCCACCCACTCCAGTCCTCCTGCCCTGGCATTCCCCTACAGCATGGAACACTCTTAGGCCCAAGGGCCTCTCCTCCCATTGATGTCCAACAAGGCCATCCTCTGCCACATATGTGGCCAGTGCCATGGGACGCTTCATGTGTACTCTTTGGTTGGTGGTCCAGTCCCTGGGAGCTCCTGGGGTGGGAGGTCCTGGCCTGTTGACACTGTTGCTCTCCCCATGGGGTTGCAACCCCCTTAGCTCCTTCAGTCCCTTCTCCATCTCCTCAGTCGGGATCCCTGAGCTCAGTTTAATGGTTGGCTGCGAGCTTCCTCCTTTGTATTTGTCAGGCTCTGGCAGAGCCTCTCAGGAGACAGCCTTATCAGGCTTCCATCAGCAAGCACTTCCTGGCATCCACAATAACGTCCGGACACCCTACTTTTATTGCCACGATTAGATCAACAGATGTCATGGTCACATTTCTGACACACACATCAGACTACCTAAATGTAACAAATCAACATGGGATTGCTGGGCAGAATATTCGGAACACAACTGGCCATAAAACCAGCCGGTGTCTCTGTACCCGTCAGTGACCATTCTTGTCCCAGTCAGTGAGATCTCCAGTCATGGGTTAACCACCAAGGCCAGATGTTTCCAGATGTTTCTGACCAACCACAACAAAAGCAGCCCTTTGAGTTCGGGCCTAGGTGTTCTTAGTTGGGCACTGCTGTTTCCATTTGAGGACTCAAACCTACACATCTTAGAGGCACTGAAAAGGTTAACTCGTATAGAGAGCTGGGAAAATTAACCAAAATTTTTTACTACCTTAGAAGATCGCATTCCCTAACAAGGTGGCTTTATAGGTCAAAGAAATACAAAGTAAGGAGAATGTTGCAAAAGCCTGCCGGCCCAGTAGGAGGAAGTCTCGTTCCGCTTCGTGGAGCTCCTTGGGGATCTGGACTGGAGGACTTGGGTGGTGTGATGCTCCAAGCTCTCAGCTAGGCCAGAGGTTTTCTAGCCCCCAACCCCGGAACCTCTCACCAGGGCACAATTTCCCTTAACTATGCTGGCTGGGCTCAAGCTACTCTCTTTAGGCTCACCGGCAGCCCTCCCACGCCACATCCCTTCGTGGCACGCGGCCACGCCCCTCCCACTTTCTTTTCCTCCTGGTGGCCACCACTGGGCTTTCCTTGGGGTCCCCACGCCCTCCCACTCACGGCCCACACCTCCCCGAGGCCACGCCCCCTCGCGGTCCACACTTGCCCAGCCAGCCAGCATCGCCTTCTTCCCCGGGCCACGCCCCCCGAGACTCCGCCCCCTTCACCCCAGCCATCCCTCCTCCCTCCCCCAACCCGCGTGTGACCTGCTGGGGCTTCCGGACGCGAAGCGCGCTCAACAGATGATTGTCGGTGCAGTCGGCTCTGTGCTGACCTCGCTCCTCCGCCTTCCCCGGCCTGCAGCCGTCGCCGCCATGAGCACTGGCACCTTCGTCGTGTCGCAGCCGCTCAACTACCGCGGCGGGGCCCGTGTGGAGCCGGTGGATGCCTCCGGCACGGAGAAAGCCTTCGAGCCAGCCACCGGTAACCGGGCGCGGGGCGGCACGCGGGTGGGGTGGGCCTTCCCCGGCTCTGTGCATGGAGTCTGCTGCCCCGAGTCCTTCCGAGCTCTCTGCAAAGGGTTGCTGAACTTGCGTGGTCGCTGCACGCAAATGTTTAACTGGGGAGGATTAAATGTTTAATGAGTGCTGGGGAGGCTCCTGGCAAAGAGGGGCGCTTGGGGTGCGCTGTGGGCCGGGAGCCGGGAGTCGGGAGTGAGTACATGGCTGGAGCGGAGAAGTCTAGCGCAGGAGCTGTGGGTCTCTGAGTTTGGAGAGCCGGGCTTGCAGGAATCGTCTGCTGCTGTGTTGTTGACTCACAGGTGAATTCCATTATGCATGATGTCCCACATGGCCTTCCACCTTCTAGTGCTGGGATATTTCTGGACGTCGATAATCGTTGGGAAAGGAAAGAAAGAAAGAAAAAAAAATCCAGCAGCCAACCACATCCGTTTAGCTTTAGTACCCGCAAGTTCTCCAGAAGGTTAACAAGGAAAAAAAAAACCCAAAAACAAAACAACATGTGTAATCTTGAGTAATGCTTACCACTGTCAAATTAATGAACTTATCCATTACCTCCACGTTTGGATATGTATTTTACGGTATTATTAACTGCAGTCATGCCGTTCATTAGATTGCCACAATTCATCCTTGCAAGCACTGAATGCTTGGAACAAACACTTAGCACAAGCTAAGGAGGAAGAGAGATCTTTGTTTCTTGGACTTAGGGTTGACTTTTGTGTTTGTTTTGGTTATTCTTATTGAATATTCTGGGCTTAAAAAATGTGTTCTGTAAACCAGAAGAAGGGCTTGTTTAGTGAGAGCAATAAAAGTGGATTGATTTCGAATATTAAGCCACGCTGCAGTGACTTGGACTGACCGGAGAGGGCTTGATAGCTGGGAACAGTTTGGCCGCCTTCCCTTTACTGGTCCAAAAGCCGAATTGCCTGCAGGAGATTTCTAGCCATTTCCTTTACTAGCTGACCCTGCTGGTCTGTCAGAGAAGTAGGTTTATGAAATCTCAGGAATTCCTTGTGAAAAGAAACTGCTCAACTTTTGTTGGTCGAGTTAGTTTGAGTTTTGATCCTTGAGATATGGGCCTAAAAAAAAAAATCAAATCTTTCTGTTATGCTCTAAGATGGGGATGGGAGATGAGACTTTAAGAAAAGACTGGCCTTTAGTGTCTAAAACTTGGAATTAACCTTATTCATCAAGTAGTAGTCTGATCGGCCCCAATTAGAGCACAGACAGGAGAGTTCACAGCAGGAGACATCAGACTTTCAACTTTGATTTTGCAAGACTGTCAAGAGTTTGAGACAGTATTGAGAACCATCACAAAATGACTTCTAGAAGGTTAATGTTAGTAAACTTAGCTATCAAACAGAGGAGGGTGAGTTTTAGACACCAGCTAGTCACAGCAGTTTTATAATGTGGTTAAATTCTTGGTTTTTTAAAATTTTTTTTTTGTTTTTTTGTTTTTTTTTTTTTTAGATTTATTTATTTATTATATATAAGTACACTATAGCTGTCCTCAGACACACCAGAAGAGGGTGTCAGATCTCATTACAGATGGTTGTGAGCCACCATGGGGTTACTGGGATTTGAACTCAGGACCTTCGGAGCTGCTGAGCCATCTCTCTAGCCCTAAATTCTTGTTTTTATGGAGCTAGATCTGCAACCCCTTGTTGGACATTAAAGGGATTCCTGGTAACCAAAAAAAAAAAAAAAAAAAAAAAAAAAGGTTAAGAACTAAATGAGATCTCGGAAGGGATCCATTCCCCAGAGAATGCTGATAGAAGCGATTCAGATGCATTGCAGCTGCTTGAGATGACACTGACTCTCCGCTTCCTTACAGGCCGAGTGATAGCCACTTTCGCGTGTTCAGGAGAAAAGGAAGTAAATTTGGCCATTGAAAATGCAAAGGCTGCCTTTAAAATCTGGCGTAAGAAGAGTGGCCTGGAGCGCGGTCAAGTCCTCTTAGAGGCTGCCCGGATAATAAGGGTGTGTATCACCACGTTCCCTTTCAAGGCAACGCTGCCCGTGCTGCTCTGAGGGGAGCTGCAGGTGGACTTGCATGCAGCTTTAGGTTGTGGCATTTCTGTGCAATGGAGAAACGACCCTACGTGTCCATCTTGGCAAGTGAAATAAGCTTCTACCGCATGCCCCATTGACAGCTCCCGGGGTATGCTTTCTTTCCTGAGTTCGTTTTGAATTGGAGCATGATCTTTATGGCTTACTTGCTTTTTAACCTAAATTATTTTTATTTAAAAGTGTATTTACTTATTTTACCTGGATGCTGCGTGTATGTACACGGTTGTGTGTGTGTATGTACATGTATGTACAAATACCTGGCGTGGTTGGTGTATCCTTGATCTCTGTCCACCGTACTCTTGGAGGTGGTTTCTGTCCGTGAACCTAGGGCTCATCAGTGGCTACTTTGGCTTGTCAGTGAGCACCAGGCCTTTGTCTGCTCTGCCTACCTAGTGCTGGGGACATGGCTCTGGTGCTGGCAGTCTGGCCTTTGTGGAGCTGGGGATTGGAACTCAGGTCCTTGTGTTTACACAGCAGGCACCTCACAAACTCAGCCATCTTCCCCGCCCTGGGTGCTTGCTTTTAATGTGTGCTTGGTTTTTGTTTTTAATTTATTTATTTGGTTTTTCAAGACAGGGTTTCTCTATATAGCCCTGGCTGTTCTGGAACTCACTCTGTAGACCAGGTTGACTTCCAACTCAAAAATTCGCCTGCCTCTGCCTCCCAAGTGCTGGGATTAAAAGGCATGCGCCACCACTGCCAGGCTCATTTTTAATTTTTTTTTGTTTTTGCTTTCCCCCCCCCCTTTTTGATAATATTTAAGCCTATCCTTTTCAGGTGTGTTTTCTACCAGGATGTACTTCTAGAAAAATTCAGAGTAATATGCATCAAAACATGAGTTGTATCTTGTGGGAGTGTAGAGTGGGATTTTGTATGTGTTAGCTATGGAGTGAGAAACCTTGAAGGGTCTGAGGATTAACCCACTTGCAAGCGTGTGTATGCATATGTTTACCCAAATATCTGTATACCTACATATCAGTGCACGCATGTATTCTGATAGAACACATGAGGCTTTGGAGATTAGAGAAAAAAGAGCTTTGTTTCAGCTTGTACATGCAGTGGGTTGCACCGTAGGGAGTTAGTGTATCTGAAGGCCTTCCTATCCTCCTCCGGGGAGGTACTGAGATTAGTTGGTTATTAATCAAGTCTCTGGGACCGAGAGGAAAGGATCGCTAAGGTTATTACCCTGGTAGCTTCAGGAACAGGAAATCACAGCTCCAAAGGTCTCTTTCTAGGGTAATGTAATCTCTTGTCTTCCGTGGCCTTTGCTCTTCAGTTGGCCTGCCTGGCGTCTTTGTTCAGATAGCCTGGGCTGTGCTGAAATGTCAGAGAATGTGCTCAAATACATGCTCTTATTTATACGTTTGCACAGAATAGTGCTTACAGCTTTCCATTTCTAACTGATACTGTTAGAAATGGAAAATGTTACAGGTTGTGTTCTGAATCTTTGTCACCTGATGATGATGAGGAGACAGGTTTTTAATCTCCCCCAGTGTAGCACCATTCCTCTGTAGTCTCATTGCAAACACCCATCCTTTCCAGGCTTAGAGCCTGGGCGACACGTTCTATTTAAACACTAGTCCTGTTGAGACACCATACTATGTATTCAGTCTCCTCTGTTCTACCCAAAGGAGCGAAAGGATGAAATTGCCACCGTGGAGACCATCAACAATGGGAAGTCCATATTCGAGGCCCGCCTGGATGTTGACACTTGCTGGCAGTGCCTGGACTACTATGCAGGGCTGGCTGCATCCATGGCAGGTAAGCCCTGGTTTGGTCTCAGGTGACCAGAGAGCTAAAAAGCAGGGCTTAGTTGTGAAGGGCAAAGTCTTAGATTCATTGTCACCTTTTGGATGGCATAAGTGTTACCTTATCTTTCTTAGATAAGGTAGAGGTGATAACACCTAATTTCTTGGGTTTTAAGGAGTCAGTGAGATAGTACATGACTAGCACCCAGCATCGAGCCTGAGACCAAACAGAGACACTAGTTTGTAAGAGTCTGTGCCGTGCCGTTTTGTTGTCATCAAGCTCATGGCCAGGCCAGGAATGTAGCTAAGCTGGTTGACCGCTTGCCTGATGTGCATGGATCCCTTGGTCCAGTTCCAAATACTGCATATTCTTTAGTGTGGTGGTGCCTACCTATAATCCTAGTACCTAGGAGGTAGAGGCAGGAGGATCAGAAGGTTAAGGGGAGCCTCAGCTACATAGTGAATTTGTGGCTAGCCTGAGGTAAATGAAACATAAAGAAACAGATGTTTATAGCAGTTCTTATTGAATGGTTGGTCGGGCCACCCCCCGTATGGCGTAGGTGGACAGTGCAGGGTTTTAGGGCCCCCAGACTTCCTCTGCTGCTGAGTTGTCCCCTGTTCCCGTGTTATTTTACCTAAGTTACACACTAGAGCTCACGAGATAGTTTTGTTTGTTTTTAAGTGTTTTTATTTAGTTTTGAAACAAGGTCTTATGTAGCCTTGGCTTGCCTGGGACGTGCTATATAGACCAGGCTGGCCTTGAACTCAAAGAAACTCACCCGTCTCTGCTTCTCCAGTGCTGGGATTAAAGGCAAGCACCACCATAGCTGGCTGGCTTTTATTTTTAAAATTATATGTGTATGGCTATTTTGCCTGCATGTGTGTTCTGTACCGCTTGCATTCCTAGTATCGGTGGAGGCTAAAAGAGGGTATGGGATCCCCTGGAACTGGAACTACAGAGGCTTTCGAGTCACTCTGTGGTTTGCTGGGAACTAAACTCAGGTCCTCTGGAAGAGCAGCCAGTGCTCTTAACTGCCGATCCATTTCTTCAGCCCCCACAGGAGCTTCTTAGAGAGTTCAGTGAACTAGGATGGACTTGTGCTAGTGAAATTGTGGGGAGCATAGACAGGCATCATTCCTTATTCTGTTTTACCTCTAGGAGAGCACATCCAGCTCCCAGGAGGGTCCTTCGGCTACACCCGAAGAGAACCACTTGGGGTGTGTGTGGGAATAGGAGCATGGAACTACCCGTTCCAGATCGCCTGTTGGAAGTCGGCTCCGGCTTTGGCCTGTGGTAAGAATGCAGGCTCTTCCACAGAGAGCCTTCTTCCTCCATTCCACTCCAGCAGACGTGCCCTGGGGCGTCAGATCTCAGAGGCTGTGGGCCTGTCCCTGCTCGGTCTCGGCCCTGAAGGAATTTAAGGTTGAGGTCGCAGGTCGTGTCTTAAGTGTCTCTGTTTGGCATCTGTCTAGTTTGTCTCTCACATAGGATCTATGGCGTAGTCTAGGCTGACCTTTTGAGCGAGCCTCTCTAGTGCTGGGATTAAAGGAAACGAAAGTTTCTGATCTTTAACTGTTATACAACGAGACCCGTTACCCCTGCTTTACACTGAAGTTTAAATGGGATAATACACGTGTCAAGACCTTGATAGGTGAGAACCCACGGTGGGAAAACAAGATACGCCCTTTAAAAAAAGCTAATTAACTTCAGATTTATTAGTTTTGTGTGTGTGAGTGTGTGTGTGTGTGTGTATGTGAGTATTTTGCCTACATGTATATATGTATACAATGCACACTACTACTGGTACCTGTAGAAGCTAGAGGAGGGTGCTAGATTCTCTGGGTCTGGAGTTTTAACTGGTTATAAACCATCCTTCGTGTGTGGAAACTGATCCCAGATCATCTGCCAGAGCAGCAAGTGCTCTGGTCCTAGACATTTCTGTTATTAATAACACTTTTGATGAATTTGGAAGACCAGGCACTGGCTGGAATAGTCTCCTCTTGTCTAAGAGGAGCACTTGGTTTTCTACAGGTAATGCCATGATCTTCAAGCCTTCTCCCTTCACGCCCGTGTCTGCTCTGCTCCTGGCTGAGATCTACACCAAAGCCGGTGTGCCTCCTGGGCTCTTCAACGTGGTGCAAGGTGGGGCTGCCACAGGCCAGTTTTTGTGTCAGCATCGTGACGTGGCCAAAATCTCCTTCACTGGAAGTGTGCCCACTGGCATGAAGGTGCAGATGAAACCAGTTTTGTTTAACAAATGGCTAGCTCTGGCAAAGTTGACCCTGTCCACTGTAGTTTGCATGTTTTGGATTTGTATTGGGAATGGGCCAGGAAATTGTGCTGGTCTAAAGTTTCCTGTGCAGGTGTGAGGGAGAAAGAGAGCACGCGTGGGTGGTCTGTGGTGGGCCAAAATGGGGTAGAAAGTCTCCCTGCCTAAGGAGATGGTGCATTTAAGGGGTTTCGGCCTAGGCTGCGCTGGCACTTCTCATGTTTGGTGAGTTAGCTACATCCTATAGAAGACAGAGTATTTTCTCAGGTTACTTCAGATTCATTACTTTGACCAGAATTTATGTTCTAAACAGCCCTAGACACAAAAATTCAAAAGAGAATTCCTGGCCATGAGGGGTGAATCGTCAGTATGTTTTAGATGAGCTCCTGTTTCAGGGTTTGAAGTGAAGTTCTATAAATTCTCATGTGTCTGCCAAAGAATATTTTAAGTGGGGAAGGGCTCCATCATCAGATCAAGATGCCTGATGGGTTCAGGAGTCAAGTTGACCTCGCTACGGGCTAAGTTACACTAAAAAATGTCTTGCTTTGTTCTGCAGATCATGGAGATGTCCGCTAAAGGAGTCAAGCCCATTACTTTGGAACTTGGGGGCAAATCTCCTCTCATCATCTTCTCAGACTGTAATCTGGAGAATGCTGTGAAGGGGGCCCTGATGGCCAACTTCCTCACACAAGGACAGGTCTGTGCTCTTCCCGAAGGGGCTGGGAAGGAAGGGTCTGGGAGGGAAGGGGCTGGGAGGGGAGCGCTCATCCTCTCCACGCACCAACACACTCGGCACTCAGGAATTGCAGGATAGTTGAGCATACAGTACAAGGCTTCTTGTGGATCTTTGACCTAGATCGCTATAATACATGGTTCTTAAACTTCCTAAGTCTGTGACCCTTTAACACAGCTCCTCATGTGGTGGTGACCCCCAGCCATAAAGTTATTTCTGTTGCTACCTCATAACTGTGATTTTTGCTGATGTTAGGAATCGTAATGTGAATAGTTTTGAGATACAGCTTTGCCAAAAAGGGGTTGCGACAGTGAGGTTGAGAACCACTGCAGAAGCAGCCGGATTTACCCTCCTCTCCATCTGCTTATACACATAAGATATAAGCTTTCCTTTAGTGTTTGTAGTAGTTGTAGGCACAAAGTCTGTAACTATGAACTACTCCAGTGTAACCAAAAAAAGCAAAATCTTTATAAAGTAAAGTACCACACTGTACCACACACACACACACACACACACACACACACACGCACGCACGCACGCACGCACGCACGCACGCACGCACGCACGCATAGCACTGTCATTTCTCTTACTGGTGTTAACTTTCTGATTTTTACGTTTTCCCATCTGTAACCCTTACTAGAACTTGACTGCTTATTTGACTAATATCTTTGTAATTGAAAATAATTTTCATTTTTTTTTTCTGGGACAAGATCCAGCTGAAGGACTAAAGTAGTACAGTAGTGGAGCACTTGCCTACCATAGGGTCTGAGACAAGAGCCATAACACCACAAAAAGACAAAAAAAACCAAACCAAACCAAAAAAAACCCAGAAGAGCCCGTCAATGATGAGGCAGTAGACTCAGTGATTTGCTTGTTTCCCTCCCTCTGCTCAGTTGCTACTACTTTTTTAAAAAAATCCTTTAGACTTCCTTTATTTTATTTTATGCGTGTGAATGTTTTGCCTGTGTGTGTGTGAGTCCGCACCCTGCGTGTCCCTAGAGACCAGGGGAGGCGTTGGTTTCCTGGAACTGGAGTTAGAGATGGTTGTGAGGCAGCATCCTGTGGATGCCAGGAACTCTGCATGGGCCCTCTGCAAACGCAAGGGAGCCATCTCTCCAGCCTCGGTCATCGTTTCTCCAAACCGTACATGCTTATGTGCTACAGTGTGGTAGTCTGATGCATGTAGAAGGCTAAATGGTCGGTCGGTACAGCTGAAGTAATTGGAGTTATTGGCATCGTTTACAGTGTGAGGGTTGATGTTTTGAGACAAGTCCCTCTGAGAGCTCAGGCTGTCCTCGAATCCCTAGCTTCTTAAGTGCTGGGAGCACAGGCCTGTGGCATCATGCTGGGTTTTTCCTCCCTCTGACCCGAGAAACTTCTTTGATTTCTGGCATGTTAAGGTATTGCCAATCCATCTCATTCTTTTTCCAGCTCAACTCTAGAATTAGCCATTTGTCTACAGCCCTGGTTTCAGTGAGTGGTAAGTGTTACTTAGAAACCAAGCTCTTGGCTGGGGCTGGGGCTCAGTGGTAGATAACTGCTTAGCCAGCACCTGTGAGCTCCTGTGTTTAACCCCTCTGAGCCAAGGGAAAGAGCAGCCAGGATCTTAGTGCCCAGCTCTTGACTACCACCGTGGTGTTCATGCTGCTCAGGCCCGGGCTGGGAATGTGTGACTGTGTGTGTGGACACGGAGCCGCACACACCTCCCCTCCCCCAAGACAAGGTTTCTCTGTGTAGCTCCCCTCTGTAGACCAGGCTGACCTCATACTCAGAGATCCACCTGCCTCTGCCTCCCAAGTGCTGGGATTAAAGGTGTGTGCCACCACCACCCAGCCACTTTTCTTTTCCCTTTTTTGTATCTGTCTTAAAAAGCACAAATTCATCCAGCTACTTTAAATCATTTTGGCCTTTTTCTTGCTCCCTGTCTATGTTTGTAGTTTCCTTTTCTGGTAGCGATAGATTCAGCTTTTCTCATCCACAATGTATTGAATCACCTGGTCCTAGAATAGCATTGTGAAAAATCAGCCAAGTTCGAAGTTTCAGGGACTTTCTAGTTCTTTTTGCCTTTAGCCTGGATGACTACTGCGTCCTAAAGGCGCTGGGTCTGTTCTGTCCTCCCTCGCTTTCAGTCTGGTTATGATGATCGTTTAGAAGGGCAGGTCCATTGCTTTCTGTTTGTATGTCATTTGAGGTGTCTTTTCCTCTGTCCTTCAAAGGTTTTTAAAATCGGTTTTCATCAGGCAGAACATGACCATAGTTTCAGATGTGAAACATTTTTTTTTTTGTTTTTTCGAGACAGGGTTTCTCTGTGTAGCCCTGGCTGTCCTGGAACTCACTCTGTAGACCAGGCTGGCCTCGAACTCAGAAATCCGCCTGCCTCTGCCTCCCAAGTGCTGGGATTAAAGGCCTGGGCCACCACCTGGCTGAAACATTTTTAAAGAGCCCCACCCGGGGCTGTAGGCCCCCACTCCTCCTCCCCTGTTCCCAGGGCTGTAAGTCCCCACTCTTCTCCCCTTCCCCTCCCGTTCTCACCCAGTTCCCATTCCGAGACAGTGTTATTGGTGCTTGCTCGTCCTTTTCTGTGCTGCTCTTTGACCACGGTATATACAAACATACACAGATATTTGTATAGTTCGGATGTCCTCCACTTCCTTTCACAAAGGGAAGCAGGTTAGAAGCACCACTTCTTATATATAATTATAATAAGTTGTGGAAATCACTCCTCTTAACTTCACAGGGATCTATTTTGGGACTCTGCTCTCTGTTCTGCTGTGTGTTTGTGTGGTAGTTGAACAGTATTCACGGACATTCCCGTGAGAATGATTAGCGGTTATTTACACTTTTAGAGATAGAATAGAGACTAACACGCCCCAGTGCCCCCAACCCACCAGGGTTTCTTTGTGTAGCCCTGGCTGTCCTGGAACTCCATAACCTGCCTCTGTCTCCCAAGGGCTGGGATTAAAGGTGTGTGTCACCGCCACCTAGCTTAAAATGCTCCATTTTAAAAACTGGGCTGAAGACTACAGCTCTTAGCCTTGTTTTACTTTCAGCTCACGCTTGAGAAACAGCCAGAGTGAGCATCTGGTGACGCAGGAAAAGAGAGGTTCTGTCCTGTGCCCCGTTAAAATTGAAGCAGAGGGAGAATTAACCTTTCTGTTCAAGGGCAGATCGTGCGTGTGGCATGTGTGTCTACAATCACATGTATGATCCTTCTTAATTACTACAGACAGTTTTTTTTTTAATAATTTGTTTTTATTTTATGTGCATTGGTGTTTTGCCTGCATGTATGTCTGAGAGGGCGTCAGATCCCCTGGAATGGAGTTACAGACAGTTGTGAGCTGCCATGTGGGTACTGGGAATTGAACCCAGGTCCCTGGAAGAGCAGCCAGTGAGTGCTCTTAACCACTGAGGCATCTTCCAGCTTCTGTGGGCAGTTTATTTTAGAAATGAAAATGTTCTTTGAAAAATGTGTTATGGGGCTGGAGAGATGACTCAGCAGTTAAAAGCATTGACTACTCTTGCAAGGGACCCACGTTCGATTCCTAGTACCCACCTGACAGCTCACAATCATCAGCAACTCTAGGTCCAGGAAATTTAGTGCCCTCTTCTTGCCTCCACAGTCACCAGGCACACACATGGTACACAGACATAATGCAGGCAAAACATCAGGATACATAAAACATTTTTTAAAAAATGTATCATAACTCCTTGAAGATTGTTAGATTTTTTTCCCCGTTTTTTAAATCCCATATACAAATTTATGTCTCGCGCCTCCTTTAGGTCTGCTGTAATGGCACTCGAGTCTTTGTGCAAAAGGACATTGCTGATGAATTTACAAAAGAGGTCGTGAAGCAGACTCAGAAGATAAAACTTGGAGACCCACTTCTGGAAGATACAAGGATGGGCCCGCTCATCAATGCCCCGCATCTGGAACGAGTCCTCGGGTTTGTCAAGTCAGCCAAGGAGCAGGTAAGAAATGACAGAAGCGGGCTGGGGAGATGGCTCAGTGGGTAAGAGCACCGACTGCTCTTCCAAAGGTCCTGAGTTCAAATCCCAGCAACAACATGGTGGCTCACAACCGTCCGTATTGGGATCTGATGCCCTCTTCTGGTGCATCTGAAGATAGCTACAGTGTACTTATTTATAATAATAAATAAATCTTTGGGCCAGAGAGAGCAGGGACTGAGCAAGCGGGGTCTACCTGGTTGACCAGAGGGAGCAGAGGTCCTAAAGTCAATTCCCAACAACCAGATGAAGGCTCACAACTATCTGTACAGCTACAGTGTGTACTCATATGCATAAAATAAGTAAATAAATTTTTTAAAAAAAAAGAGAAGAAATAAAGAAACGGCAGAAGCTTGGAGGGCAGGGAGGGTTTCGTCCTGGCTCCTTATCCTGTTCCCTTTCTATATGACATTGGGAGTTGCTGTCCCTGAGTGCTCTGCTGTGGGAGGGTAAGTGTGCACGCATTTGCTCGGGCTACATTCTGCCTTTTGGGGTCATGCATGGATTGTGTGTTCAATACAGACGATGCCCGCCTTTTCTCTCTCTCTTAGGGTGCTACTGTGCTGTGTGGTGGAGAGCCATATGTACCGGAGGACCCCAAATTAAAACAAGGATATTACATGACACCTTGCATTTTAAGTATGTCTTGTTTGCTTTTAAATGGCTTGGATTAAATACTAAGTAGCTATAAGTGACTATAACCTGTGTAATGGCATAGGGTAAGGGTTGGCAAGTTGAACCCAGGCTTCTGAAGTACTTCGCCACTCTTGGAGCCCCCAGGTGCCCCTGCCCGAGGGCAGCCATATGTATTGGTTTGCTGGAGACACCTGTTTTGGGAACAAGCTTAAAAACAAAAATTAAGAACAAAAACCCAAAACTCAGAAATAATGTTTGATTAAAATAATTAGGGTAATGACATCTTCAGTCGCTATAATCAGTATAACTAAACCAATTTGTCAGGTGTAATTTTGGTAAGTTTTAGTACATCTTTTCACTCATAAAACTCTGCTTTGGGAGCCAGGTGGTGGCGGTGAGCGCCTTTAATCCCAGCACTTAGGAGGCAGAGGCAGGCGGATTTCTGAGTTCTAGGACAGCCAGGGGCTACACAGAGAAACCCTGTCTCGAAAAGCCAAAA
>NW_022196891.1:64668357-64703825 GCF_008632895.1 Mastomys coucha
AAAAAAACCAAACCAAAACAAACAAAAAAAAACAAAAAAGATTTCAGGTTTCAGGATCAGTCTGTGTTTCAAACAGGCATGCTTCCCATTGTCACGTGTCAGCTGTCCCTTCTGCTCACTGCCCACAGAGACATTCGTGTTACCAGACTTGTAAGCTGATAAAGTATTTTCAGAGATGGTTGGGTAGTTGTTTTGAGTAGTTAAATAAAACTTATGTGTGGACTATTAGTTTTCAAAGACTTAGAAATACAACCAGCTATTTGTAAGCACAATGCAAATATGATTTACTCTCGAGGCACTGGTGTCTCTCAAGTGCACTGCCATGTACAGGTGTCTCAAGGGTATATCTAATCCACCTCTGAAGAGATTTTCTTTTCCTCCTTTTAAAAATGTATTCTCTTATATCTCCATCACGGCCTCTCCTCTCCGCACTCCTCCCAGTTCTGAAGGGATTTTAGAACTGTTTTTTAGACTTTATAATGAGCCAGTGTTTCTGACAGTGCTCCAAAGCTCCTCTTCGAGCTCCGTATCCCTTACACGTGCAGCGACCCAGAACTTCCTGTGCAGTGGTGCTGAGACAGCACAGGCAGTGCTCTCCCTCAGACTCACAGGGGCTCAGTTCTGCCCCTTCTCCGAGTTCTAAGCACAGAACTCAAATGTCAAACGTGAATTAAATCATTTTAGGGAGTGAGTTGTTTATAGGAACATTAAGTTCAGTTTTTACAAAGCAAATATACCTTCATGTATTTTTAAATTTTGGTTTTATATTGCATTTTCTTTCTAAGAACAATCATTTGTCTCTGTGTGTGTGTGTGTGTCTTGCATACGTGTTTGCATGCATAGCTGTACAGTGCCAGTGCAGGCTGGAGGAAAGCGTGGGAGTCCTTGGAGCTGGAGCCACAGGTGGTTTCCAGCTGCCTGATGTGGGGACTGGGAGACAAACTTGGGTCTTCTGCAAGGGCAGTGACCCTTCTGAACCTCTGAGCCATCTCCCCAGTCCTTGCAGCCTTTTATACCATTGTTTCTACTTGTAATTACATGAGAGAATCATTTAAAAATGTGGCAAACTGGATAAAAAAAACCCACATGACATTTTAACAGGAATCTGGTTAGTATATATTTTTGGGTCGTTTTCAGTGAGTACTCTGTGAGCATCATCTTACTGTCCAGGCTGAGCAGTGAGTACTCTGTGAGCATCACCTTACTGTCCAGGCTGAGCAGTGAGTACTCTGTGAGCATCATCTTACTGTCCAGGCTGAGCAGTGAGTATTCTGTGAGCGTCATCTTACTGTCCAGGCTGAGCAGTGAGTACTCTGTGAGCGTCATCTTACTGTCCAGGCTGAGCAGTGAGGACTCTGTGAGCGTCATCTTACTGTCCAGGCTGAGCAGTGAGTATTCTGTGAGGGTCATCTTACTGTCCAGGCTGAGCAGTGAGTATTCTGTGAGGGTCACCTTACTGTCCAGGCTGAGCAGTGAGTACTCTGTGAGCGTCATCTTACTGTTCAGGCTGAGCAGTGAGGACTCTGTGAGTATCATCTTACTGTCCAGGCTGAGCAGTGAGTATTCTGTGAGCATCATCTTACTGTTCAGGCTGAGTAGTGAGTATTCTGTGAGGGTCACCTTACTGTCCAGGCTGAGCAGTGAGTATTCTGTGAGCATCACCTTACTGTCCAGGCTGAGCAGTGAGTACTCTGTGAGCATCACCTTACTGTTCAGGCTGAGCAGCTTTTTAAAACTCGCTCATTAGGGTGTGCCTGGTCTGTGATCAGTTCCTGCCCTTTGGGCATTGCGTCTGTTGCCTTGGCCTTCATCAGTATAGGTAATACTGTAGTCAAGATCTCTGTGAGTGAGTCTGTGTACCTCACTGGAGACTTCCTTAGGAGTTCTAAAAGGTGGTTTTAGAATCGCAGAGGATGACCCTCTAACATGTATTAGCCAAATGGCCATGCAGAGGGAAGACCTTACTGATATCCACAGTGGCAATATCCTATTGAATTTTTTCCCCTAAAGCTATGCGTCTCACTGTTACTACACATACTATGTTTTGGGTCTGTGAGGTTGTGGTCCCCTCACTGTCTGGTTTTGTTATGAATGTTGGCAGCTAATTGCAGAGATGACATGACTTGTGTAAAAGAAGAGATCTTTGGACCAGTTATGTCCATTTTGACATTTGAAACTGAAGCTGAGGTTCTGGAGCGGGCCAACGACACCACTTATGGACTAGCAGCTGGGGTCTTCACCAGGTATGTGGATCAGGACATCTGCAGTGTCTTTGGAGGGACGGGTTATGTCTCTTCTTGAGTATGTAGTCATTCCTCCCCACTTTGCTGTCATTAGAGCCACTGGCATCTCTGTATGCTTCTGTTGGTTTTCTGGTGCCAAGGATCAAATTGAGCTACGCCCCTAACCTGTGTGAATCTTAGTTTAGAGGATGCCAAGGCTGGATTTGGCAGGCACTCCACCTTCCTGATTTGGAGACTAAGTGCCCTATGTGTTGGGGGGGAGGGTACCAAGGATTAAGCCAAGGGTTGTGCATATAGGAAACAAGCGTCCTACACTGAGCTGTCTGTCTCCAGCATCACCAGACCTTTCTTTTACTTCTTGCTCTGAGTTAGGTTCGCTAAGTTGCCAACACCGGCCATGATGGCTCTGCAGCGCAGGTGGGCCTTGGGCTGACTCAGTTGTCCTCTGACCACTACACATGTGTGGTGTGTATGTGCACACAGATGCGTGTGTGCGCACACGAATAAAAAGCTCTAATTTCTCCATACCCGTGTCAGCCCTCGTCACCATGTTTCTGTCTCAGCCGTCCTCCTGGTGTGAGGGCGTATTCCATTGTGGCTTGGTTTGCATTTCTGTGCATTTCCTTTTGCTTTTGGCTGTTTGTACTTAAGGCGGCTTTGTCTAGTCCAGGATCATGGAGAGAGATTTCTGTCTTACAGTTCTGCTGTCTGTATTCCATGTCAGTGCATGCACATGCACGGTGTGAGGGGCTCCACCTTTATCCCTGTGCGTGAGGTTGTGTGGTCGTTCCCACACCACTGAACAGTGATGTCATTACTGCCTCCTAGCTTATAGATTCTTAAACCTGTGACTGTCTGAAAGCGCTTTGAGCAGTTTGAAGAAACAAGTTTGCCAGGATTTCTGGACTCTCAGAGAACACATTCTGAGGTTTCCTGAGGAAATTTGTTAATAGCCAATACTATCTTTTCCCTAACAGGGACATCCAGAGGGCGCACAGGGTGGCGGCTGAGCTGCAGGCCGGAACGTGCTACATTAACAACTATAACGTCAGCCCTGTGGAGTTGCCTTTTGGTGGCTACAAGAAGTCAGGTGAGGTGGAGGGAAAGCACAGACAAAGCAGATTTGCAGGGAAGCGCCATCCTAGCCAGTACTGGCTCACGGGTGTTCTGACTGAGGCCTGGCTCAGTCTTCCCCGGCCTTGCTGGAGTGCAGGCCAGGCACTGCCAGACAGCTCTGTTGTGTAGGTGGCATGTGAACTGCTGATCACATTTCAGCGTGTGTCTTGCGGGCAGTGTTTTTTTTTCATGCTCTGAGCATTAAGCCCTCCTTTAGGGCTTCCACATCAGGCATGCCCATCAGTAGGGCGTAGGTGTCTCTAAAGTCATATTCCAGAGAGCTTGTATTTACTGGTTTTCTCCTTTGGGTCTACATTTGATGTTCAGCACAACTCTCTGATCTAGATGGCACCAAAATGGTCCCCTAAGCTACTGCTCATTGATTTCTGTCACCAGAGATGTGCGCTCTCATGTGTCGGGGTTGGAGGCAAGGGGATAGAGCCATCACTATGAGTTTTTTTTTTTTTTCTCTGTACTGTGGTGTCTGAATTCATTCATTTTTGTATACTTCATTTCATTTAAACTAAAAATTGGTTTGAACACGGTTTTGAGAGTCCAGCCCATAGTCTTTGGCCACCTTAATATTAGGAAGAGTGATGCAGTGGTGGGCGTGGGTAATCTCTCACCTAGCACTCCTCACACTCCCTAATGATACCCTGCCAGTCACGGTGCTTTTTATTAGTGGCTAGTGTTTAGTATAGGGCATGGGCCTTAGGGCCCTCCAACCCCAGGCCAGTTTTCCTTCCTTTTGAATGAGGGCAAATAATAAGAGAGAAATGGCTAGGTCTGCAGAGAGCCTGGCCTTACATGCTTAGCCAGTGTGGGCTTGGGCACAACACAAAGTCTAAGCATGGGACTTTGAAGGAACTGAAAGTCTGCTCTTTGCACATGCTAAAGCTTAATAAATTTTGTTACAGTCAAGTTTGAACGGACACTGCTTTTCAGGGCTGTCAGGTTGATGGTTGTAGAGGCTGCTTTTAACATGTTTCTTGTTTTTTGTAGAGCTAGGGGTGGGAGGATGGAGAACACAGTCTCATGTGTCCAGGCTTAGCCTTGAACTCATTATATAGTGGAGCAGAGTTCTTCTGCCTCATCTGTGTGAAGTGCTGGGATTATAGGAATGTGAGACTGTGCCCAGGCTAATGGTGCTGGGGATTGAACCCAGGGCTCTGTGCTTAGTAGGCCAGCACTCTACCAACTGAGCTATTGCCCATGCCTTTAGCACTCTTCCTTCCAAAGACTGAGCATTTTTCAGATGTTTGTGTAGAGTGGCGGGCGCCAGAAGCAGGTGAGACTCTGCTGTTAAGGGTCCTAACACTTGCACAGAAGCACCTACTCTGGGGACCCGCTCCTCACCCTGACCAGCAGAGCCTGCCTTTGGAGCAGTGTGACTTCAGACTACTGTAGTGACCAGCTCACCCTGACCCCGTGTCCTTTCAGGATTTGGCAGAGAGAATGGCCGTGTGACGATTGAGTACTATTCACAGCTGAAGACGGTGTGTGTGGAGATGGGCGACGTGGAGTCGGCCTTTTGAAACCCAGTGACGCCTGCTCACGTAGCCGAGCTGTGGAATGAGTTGACTGCCCTGACAGGCCGTGTAACTGAATAGCTTCTTACATCCCGGCTTTGGGTCATTAGTGTGATAATGGGTCAGTATTGTCATATAGTCTGTCATACAGTCACCTTCCCAATAGAAAATGTGCACAAGTGCCTTTCAGATGGTAGCCAGGGAACCTGCTGTTCTGGCAAGTCCCTGAGAGATGTGTAGACTCCAGCAGCGCACTGTTCAGACAGGAGCAGGCCACAGCTCTGCTCATACACATGTGTCCCACCCACAATGGCAGCTTTCTAGTTTGCTTTAAAGAAGGTGTTCCTCCTGGGTTCCTGGTGAATCAGTAGATATATGTTCTTTGTTCATTGACAACCAAAAACCAAATTCTTAAAAGCTTTTATTTGGAGCTGGGCAGTAGTGGTGTGTGCCTTTAATCCCAGCATTCTGGAGGCAGAGGCTGGTGGATATCTGAGTTCGAGGACAGCCTGGCCTATGAGTGAGTTCCAGGACAGCCAGGACTACACAGAGAAACCCTGTCTTGAAAAAAAAACAAAACAAAAATAAATAAATAATAAAATGTAAAAAGCTGTTATTCAGACATATTAAAGTCTTAATACTTGTGGGAAATGTGGCTCATTGGCATTCAAAAAACTCTGTTCTTCTTGACTAGCAAAAGAGCTCAGTGGTAAGGTCTTAGCACATAAGCCCAATGACCTCCATTTTATCTCCAGAACTCAGATCAAGGTGATAGCCCCTCCCCCATATCCTATAACACACAATAATAAAATCTTTCTCAAGCACTGTGTTTTTCTGTCATTCATTGAGAAACCTGACAACCTGGCTAGAGAGGAATGTAGTTGATGGTGTCAGAGTTTGTGCAAATACTGACTTGCCTCAGGAAACACTCATCCCCTTCCCCACAGCAGACAATTCTCTCTGGTCCTTGCAGTCCAGCCTGTGGCCTTAGAACCAAAGAGAACCTTTAGAATACATGAGTCACTTGCATGCTACCATGACAGTGAATTAAAACCTAGCACACGGCTGATCTTTTTGCCATCTTAGTTTAAGTCTCATCTTAAAGCTGGATAGGAGAGAGGGGAAAGCACGAGGCGGGGGGGGGGGGGGGGGGGGGGGGGGGGGGAGGTGAACCCTGCAAGTACAAAGGGCAGGGTGAGGCATGACGACCTTTGGTGCCCCGTCCTTCCCTGCTGTGGGCAGACCTTGCAACTGCTGACAGCTGCAGTTAAGTCCAGCCCAGTGCTCCTTCTGCGGACCAGTTAAGTACAGTGAGGGCGGCATTTAGAGATGAGGCCTCAATCTCTCGTCCTTGGCTGCTGAGTTATCGCTGTAAGCACCAGGAACCTGAAAGCAGCCTGCCTTGGTGTTATTTGTCCTGAAGTATTTATGAATCCTTGCTTTCCCTTCACACGCAAAGGCCCATTTTTGTCTTCCTTTTCAAGGTTGGGGGGAGTTGACGAAAGCAAGCCAGCAATTAAAGAGCAGTGAGATTACAGCGAGCTCTTGCTTAGGCCCCTCTGCAGCTTTTAACTGCAGTTAGGAGAAAGCCTGCGTGCCTCCTCATGAACTGTCCACACTGTCTGGATGTGGGATGTTGTCTGTTACTCTCTACTTTCTCTGGGTTCTCTGCCATCCACATTGTCTGGATGTGGGATGTTGTCTGTTACTCCACTTTCTCCTCTGGGTTCTCTGCCAGGCTCTTCCCTCTTAACTTTAGACGGCATTTCCCAGCTCGTCACCTTACAGGCTCCTTAAACCACAAGCTAAACTCTGTTTCAAGGCAAGGTACCCATCACACAACCGCCTCCTCCATTCCTGTTACACCCATTGTTACTGTAACTGTATCTTTCCTTAACTAGAACCCAAACTGAAAGCAACAAGAGCCCCGTGTGAGGGCTCAAAGTGTTGAGTGCCTGAGCGGCTACTGCTCAGCATGGCCCAGGGAGCCGCAGCACCTCGTTGGAAGAGAAGCCGACTGAATCCACCTCAAACCGGGTCAACCTGTGTACGTTTTAGTAAGATCTTCAGGTGAGGCATACACACAGAAGATCCTTAGATGAGGCATACATATGGTGGCTCGCCTGGCAGTGCTTTGAGAGAGAATGGTTCTCAAGTTTGGCTCTTCATTAGAGATGCCTATTGAACTTGGAAAACACCGCGATGCTAATGTGAGTGATCTGGAATCTGAAAAAGGCGGGTGAATTCAGTAGGCAGCTGGGTTAAGACCTGCTCGGAGTACTTACACTTAATTACAATTAACTAAACATAAAGTGTGTGAGTTGCCCCAGCCACATCTCAAGTCCTCAGTCTTTGAACACTGGTGCTGGTTACTTTATTGGACAGTACAGAGTATGTTTCTGTCACGTCAGAAGATCCTGCTGGAAAGCTGTTTAAGAGGGATGGAACAGATAGACTTATGTATTTATTTGTCAGTGTAAGAGGATGTGTGTAGGCAGGAGTGTGGAGGCCAGGAGCCCTCTCAAGGAAGTAGGTTTTCTCCTGCTATGTGGATTCAGAGAATCTCACTCCAGCGGACAGGCTTGGTGGTAAATTCTACAGGCTGAGAGCTTATCTTTTTTTTTTTTTTTTCCTCGCTCCAGCTCCACTAGTTCCGGCCCAAAGATTGATTAATTTATTATATGTAAGTACATTGTAGCTGTCTTCAGACACACCAGAAGAGGGCATCTGATCTCATTACAGATGGTTGTGAGCCACCATGTGGTTGCTGGGATTTGAACTCAGGACCTCTAGAAGAGCAGTCAGTGCTCTTATCCGCTGAGCCATCTCTCCAGCCCTGAGCTGTCTTTCTGGCCTAAGACTGGTCATTGTGATTAGGATTGGACAGCATCTTAAGTATGTAAAGGGAAAGCTATCCAAACTCTGGAAGACTGCAGGACATAGACGATAACCTGGTCTCTGACGTTTCCTAGGTTAGACCAGCAGGTGGCGCCCAAGCTTCCCACCACACTTTTTGGGAGCCTTGAGCCCAGCTTCTGGTCTTGAGCGCCCCCTACTGTGCACTCGTGATCATGGCTCCTCAGTAATTGTGTAGGAGTGTTTCCAATATCCTTACTATTAGGACTTGTGCTTGAAACTTGGTGCCCAACTGGTGATGTTTTAGGAGGCTGTGGAATCTTTGGGACGTACTTTAGTTAGGTGGGGAGATACTCTGGTTGCCTCTCCTGATTCACACCATTATACCCAATAAAAGCTGTCTCCCACTGGTCTGGCTCACTTTTGGTAGTGTGAGTACAGCTGGTCACATGGAGAAAGCAGCAGCTACAGTCTGAGGGAGACCAGGGCAGGAAGGTGGCGCAGCGGAAACAGCCGCAGAGGGCAGAACTGAGAAGGACGATGTCTGTTAGGACCCAGAGACAAGAAACAGCAGTCTCGGGTTGCTAGAAGAGTCAGAGAGATGTTCTTCTTAAGACCAAGGGTCTTGGATCCTGGGCCAAGAATTTAAACTGGCTTCTACAGCAGTGAGTTCTCAACCGGTGGGTCGTGGCCCCTTAGCGGGGGGCGGGGCGGTGGGGCGGGGCAGTGAACGACCCTTTCATTGGGGTTGTATATCAGATAGCCTGTATACCTGATATTTACATCATAATTTCTAACAGTTGAAACACTACAGTTAGGAAGTAGCAATGAAAAATTTCTGGTTGGGGACGTCACCGTAACATGAGGAACTGTATTAAAGGGCATTAGGAAGGTTGAGAACCCCCTACCTACAGGCATGACCGCTTGGTACCTGCATAAGAACTGTAACCCCAAGCTGCTGCTCCCACCTGGTTACTACCACTGCTCACTACTGTGCCTCAGGGAAGCCAGTGCTCCAGAGACCAGCATGGGGTCCTCCTGCCTCACTGAGTCTACAGTGAGAGGAAGCCGTTCTCCAGTTCCCCCAGGGTGCACTTCTTATACAACATGAATAAAACCCAGTTACTGCGGAGGTTTACCAATGTCACCTTTTCTGGTTCCAACCCCAAACTTCCTACCTCACCACCACCATTCCATAAGGGAACACCTTCTGCTGCTAAAATGAAGGCAGATTTAAAGCTTTACGGGAGTAGAGGAAGGGGAAAACCCATTTCCTTTGTGGTTTATTTTTTTCAGTGAACTGGTGACATGTTCTCATGACCTGACCTGGGAATGTATTCTGATGCAATTCCCAAGGGGTGCGGCTGAGCCATCCTTCAGGGCTTCATCTCTGAAGTTTGAGCGATTCAGTACAATGGAAGATGCATGGGTTTTAAAGTTAGGCCTCTGTTTAATTCCTAGCCCTGATCCTCAGAAGCTGTACAGCATGCAAAGCGTGGCTGGCACAAATGAAGAACTTGTGCGTTTGTTTTAAATGTTATCCATCTAGAAGCCACTCATGGCCAGTGGCCACCCCGTTGGATGGCAAAGGTCTAGACACCGTGTTCTTGTTCATACTTCACAGCTATTATTTTGCCAGTTTAGACTATTCTCTAAAGGTCTTTCCTGTTTGTTCCTAATCAGACATTGGCATAGACATCTTTTAAAATTTATTTTTATGTATGTTTATTTTTTTTTTATTATTTTTTTTTTTTTGCCTGCATGTATGTCTGTGTGAGGGTGTCAGATTCTCTGGAACTGGAGTTACAGACAATTGTGAGCTGCACTATGGGAGGTGGGAATTGAACCTGGGTCCTCTGGAAGAGCTATGGGTGCTCTTAAACTGCTCTGCTGTCTCCATCCCTGGCACAGACATTTCTAAGTCTGTCTCCTCATCTGTAAAATGAGCTGTTAGCAGTTCTAACATCACAGTCACCCCCAGTTTCATTATCTTAAGAAAAAGCTTTAAACAATTATGTATATTTGGGTTTTTAAAAAGACTTTCTTCTTATATGTAAGTACACTGTAGTTGTCTTCAGATACCCCAGAAGAGGGCATCAGATCTTGTTACAGAAGGTTGTGAGCCACCATGTGGTTTCTGGGATTTGAACTCGGGACCTTCGGAAGAATAGTCAGTGCCCTAACCACTGAGCCATCTCTCCAGCCCCTAGTTATGTTTATTTGTATGGGTGTTCCATAGGAGTGCAACATACAGTGTACACGCAGAGGTCAGAGGGTAACTTGTGGGAGCCAGTTAAACTCAGGTCATCAAGCTTTATGACAAGTGTCATTACCTGCTCATCTGAGTGAACCCATTATTTAACTTTTTAAGCAATATAAAACGGTCTCCAATAGATTTTTTTAAAAAAAAGTCCATACTGTTAATTATTAGCAGTACTATGTTTGAACTAGAGCTAAGGCTCAATTTTTCTGCCCTCATCACCATAGTCAGACTTCATCTCAGCTTCACAGACTACGTGAGGAGGGATACTCACAGCTTTGCTCTTAATGAATGGAAATGGCACCCTTATTTCAGTAAGACTCAAAGAAAGAGATGTAGTCAGGAGGTTTAGGTACGAGGCTGATGCCAGATAAGATTTTATTATATTTTAAAAAAACAGTGGAACTGGAAATAAGGGTAAGTCGTTCAAAGTGAAGGAGAGTCGGAAGGCCCCCATCCCTCAGTGGCAGGATCTGGACCCGCTGCCCAAGCCCGGTCTGATCCAGCCGAGATGCTGGAAAGCAGAGCACACGGTTGTGCCCATCAGGGCAAAGAGGGCAAGAGAGCTCACACCTCCTCGATACCGCTTGCTAGGGTCTGAAAGACAAAGACAGCGAAAGTCACCAGAACATTCACAAGCCATTCTTCTGCTCTAGCATCTGAGGTCGTATATTCAACCAGCTGTTCTCCGGAGGTTGACCAACTCTAGCCTAGGGCCATCAGTATGCTAGAGGCTAGGTGCAAAGTAATTCTCCAATAGCACTGCCTAGACTATGGAGAACCCTGTAAGTCAAGCAACTTTATCTTAGGGCCAATAGGAGCATTTGCCTCTGGAATGACACAGCCTTTTCCTCTCTGCTAGCCATTTATCCCAGCGGTGGTCAGGTTTTGCAAACATAGCACCTTGCTTTGATTCCTGGTAGCTCTGGTTAGCCCTTAATGTTTCTACGGCTGCTTCCTCATCTGTACGACAGGCTGGTGGCTGCATGTGGAATTGCTGTGAGCTTGCATAGCGTATGTAAAGTTCCCAGACAATCAACTGGCACTTCGAAAGTGCTCCATGGCTTGTTACCTTCTAAGGGTAGTAAGAAGAAAAAGAAAACAGGACTGGCAAGATGTCTCAGGGGTTAAGAGCACTGACTGCTCTTCCGAAGGTCCTGAGTTCAAATCCCAGCAACCACATGGTGGCTCCCAACCATCTGTAATGAGATCTGATGCCCTCTTCTGGGGTGTCTGAAGACAGCTACAGTGTACTTACATGTAATAAATGAATAATTAAAAAAAAAAAGATTTAAAGAAGAAAAGGAACAGACCTTCCATGGTTAAGCCACTTCCTCATTTTAAATCATATTTTATGTACATGGGCGTTTTTGTCTGCATGTGTGTCTGTGCGCCACTTGCATGGATCCCCTAGAGCTGGAGTTACAGACTGTTGTGAACTGCTATGTAGGTGCTGGGAATCAAACCTGGATTCTCCAGAAGAGCAGCCGGTCATCAGAACAGTCAAGCCATTTCTTGGGCCCTATTTCTTCCCCCATTTTTAAATCCCAACCAAGAGTTAAAATACAGTAACAATATTTAAAATTTGGCTGGGCGGTGGGTGATTTGTGAGGGAGAGGCAGGCATATCTCTGCGAGTTCAAGGCCAGCCTGGTCTACGGAGTAAGTTCCAGGGCAGCCAGGGCTACACAGAGAAACCCTGTCTCAAAAACCCAACATTAAATAAAAATGAAAAATAAGTAAAAATTGTTTTGGGGGCAGAGAAGATGGCTCAGTGGTTAGGCGTATTTGCTGCTCTTGCAGAGGACCAGAATTTAGTCATCCACACCCATGGCAGGTGCCTTGCAACCACCTGTAACTGCAGCTCCAGGGGATTAATACCCTCTCTCTGCCCTCCATGGGCCCGTGGACATAGGTACATAATACATATTAAAGAAGATGAAATCTAAAATGTATTTCCTTGGCAGATGTCAACATGTACTTACCCCCTGTGTAGTAGCCATATGCGTAAAGAACTCGCCCAATAATCCAGGCCAGGCCCAGGCCAGATGCTATACGCTAAGATAAAAAGACAGCTCAGTGTTTGCATTGAAGTAACAAACCATTAATTAATGTCTAGAGTTGCCTGCACTTGTGTTGGCCAACGGTAATCTCATGCATTTGCTAATTTTTTTCTCACAGAGTTAGGAAATCATGGGATTATGTGTTTTAGTCAGGAAAGTTGAAGACCTGTGGTTGTCTACAATGGCGCGCTCAACTTCGAGGTGAGTCCTAGCTTTCCTGATGGGTGGACCGGAAGGAACTTCCTGCTCAGGGCAACTGGGGGAACTGGTTCTGGAGCTCAGGTCAAGGGCAGGCAGGCCTCAGGGTTCCAGGGTGAGTCAGAAGAGGAAACTCTGATGTCTGAAACGGGACCCTGGGTCCCACACTGACTGAACAGCTGCTGGGGCTGCACTGTCTACAGGGACAATGCCTGGATGCAGCCAGTGCTACAGCCTGCACACAGTAGGGGTGGAGCTCGATGAGACAAGGTGAGAAAAAAAATGTATAGCACCCCCTGAATATGTGTACTCAGAGGGAAAAAGGCTCCCCATTCCCAACCCCCTCCATTCCTTTCACCCTGAGCAACCCCCCTGGCCAGACAGAATTAAGAGGGAGCAAAGGTTGGGGGGTAGGGTGAGCAGGTGACCTTCCCAAGTCCTTTTTCAATCTGGTAGTGCTATGGGCTGTGCTGGTTGCTATGGGAGGATTTTGCTTGAACGGGACTCTGGAGGAGAAATCTCTGAGGGAGGATGAAGCTAAACTATCGACAGGGCCCCAGTTACTCTCTGTTTAAGCTTAGTCTCTGCTGGCCAGCCGTTCTGTGTTAAGTTTTGGGGCTGTTTCTGGCTGTAGAGTTGCCTGCCTGTCCCTTAGGTGTTGCTGTCCCTCAGGTGTTGCTGTCCTTCAGGTGTTGCTGTCCCTCAGGTGTTGCTGTCCCTCAGGTGTTGCTGTCTCTCAGGTGTTGCTGTCCCTCAGGTGTTGCTGTCCCTCAGGTGTTGCTGTCCCTCAGGTATTGCTGTCCCTCAGGTGTTGCCCGAGGCCGGGTGCTGCAGACACCTGCACTTCCTTCTTCCTCATCTCTTGTGGCTTTGCTTAACTGTCACCTTAGTCAGAGCCCTGGGCCTGGCCACTCTACACATAATCTCTTGAGGCCCCACACTCCTGTCCCGCCCCTCCCAACAGTGTGCTACTGGGCGCTCACCAGTTTCTAACATACCAAATAATTTACTTATAACCCCAACGAAAGGAAAGGCCGATTAACCCAGGCGTCTGGCTATCTTGTTCATTCCTGTAACCTTGGGTATGGGTAGATTTTTTTTTTTTTTTTTTTTTTTTTTTTGCATAGATGAATGAGGAAAGAAAAATCCACTCCCTGTGGACACAAACCTTTTAGGAATAGACCTGGGTTCAAAGTCCCATGCTCCTGTGGCTGGGCTGACCCCATGAAAGTTAAACAGTGTCTAAGAGGCTTTTTTCCTCACTCTGAAAAAACGAGGTGAGATACTGCCTGCTTTAAAGCAAACCTCCGAACAAATCAGTAAATAAAATCCTTTTAAATATGGGCTGCTGGATACCAGGCTCCTCACTCTGTGTTCCTTTCCTTCTCCCTGTGCCCACGGTAGCTCAGGGAACCGCAGCTTAATGGATGATTAGCCCCAGAAGAAACTTACCGGGTGGTAAACACCTCCCACGGTCAGGAAAAACAGGAAGGGAGGGTACACCTCCAACCTGGAATGGACAGAAAGTAACTTTTTAAAAAGTGTCCTCAAGCCTGGCGGTGGTGGCTCACACCTTTCTTTAATCCTGATACCCAGATAGGCAGAGGCAGGCAGATCTGTGAGTTTGAGGCCAGCCTGGTCTACAGAGTGAGTTCCCGGACAGGCAAGGTTATGGAGACATGTCTTGAAAAAAAAACAAACCACCCAAAAAAACCACCTACAAAGTTTCCTCATGGATGCCTGTCCAGAACTTTAAGAACTATAAGGAACTCTACCTTCATGCTAGAAGGCTAGAAGCTCAAATCCAAACTCTGTCTGAAGGGAGAAGTCTGCCTACCAGGGCCCACGCTTGTTTGCTCTAGTTGAGAGTAAAAGAACTTCACATCCTAGAAACTCAGGAGGAAGGTCTCAGATCGGGAAAGGGCTCCTGATGGAAGGATGCAAACTCGGAAATGTCCCGCGGGCTCATGTGCTTGGGCACCCATCTCCACACTTAGTGGCACTGTTTTTGGAGGTTGTGGGACCTTTGGGGACAGGGGCCTGACAGGCAGGTATAGGCCACTAAGGGTGGGCTTTGGGGAATACAGCCCAGCAGAGGACTCGTGTTTCCTGTCTGCCTTGGTGATCAGCTGCAAGTCTCTGCCATCACCAATCTGGTGATTATTCTTAATATCATGGACTACTTTCTTTTAATTGTGAGCCAAGATAAATCCTTCCTCCACTCAGTTCTCTGTCAGGTGTGTGTGTGTGTGTGTGTGTATGCAATACATGAATGCAATCCGTTAGATGGGACCGGCAAACACCGCAGAGGGTCACCGTAAAGACATTGTGATGGCTACTAATTGTCAACAGAACCAAGGCTCACTGGGAGGATGGACACGCCCATGGATGATTTGGATTGTGTTTGTTAATTGAAGTAGAAAGAACTGCCCACCATGGGTGGCACCAATCCCTGGCTGGGACCTGAACTATGTAAGTGAAAGGAACGGAGTAGTAGCTGGCCTTCATCACTCTCTGCTTCTTGACTGTGGATGTGATAGAACCACTTGTCCCCTGCTTCAGGCTCCTGTCACCCTGACTTTTCTATCATGAAGGGCTGACCCTTGAACTGTGAGCCGGAATAAACCTCTCTCCCCCTAAGCTCATTATATCACAGTAACAGGAAAAGACATTTCAGAAAAGACTAGTCAGAAGTTGCTCTGTTTATTTCAAGACAGGGTTTCTCTGGGTAGCCCTGGCTGTCCTGGAACTCATTTTGTAGACCAGGCTGGCCTCAATCTCACAGAGATACATGCCTGCCTCTGCCTGAGTGCTGGGATTTAAGATGAGTGCCACCACAGAAGTGTTGGCACTGGCTAAGACTGGCTAAGGAGTGTTCTCCTTCTAAAAATACTTAGTTTTATTCAGTATTCAAATCTGTTCACATAGTAACTTGAAGTTTATTTTTATTTGTGTGTATGAGTGAACGTATGTGTGTGTTCCAATGTGTAAGTTAGACTTTTTTCTCTCTTTTTGCCATGTGGGCCCCAGGGATCAAATTTAGATTATCAGGTTTGGCAAAAAGTACCTTAATTTTCTGAGCCTTCTTGCCTCCCCCTGAACTCCAACACTAACATTTTAATGATACTTTTAACGAGGTACCCATGATTGCCATGCTAGCTATTACTGGGCACATTCAGGGCTGGAGTGATGGACATCTTTGCCGTCTGGCAGCATGACACTCACGTGTTCTGGTGGGCGCGCTGAATGCAGTTGAACATATGCCCATTCTCAGGATCTGTGCTGTACATGACAGGGTACTGTTAAAGCAAAGGCCAAGCAGAGAGTAAGTGCTGAGAATTAACTGACACCACAACGGAGACAACCCGAAGCACCTGCTACCGTCCTCCTGATGGGTGAGCGCCTGGCTGCCGCTCTGCGGTCTCTGTAGTGCCGAGGTTTTCAATTCTCAGCAGCAGGTTTGGCGTTTCTAGCCAGCCTAAGGTAGTGAGAACCTGTGACTATGCTGTGGTTACAAAAAGAGACAGGAGTGGCTTCTGCCCAGCCAGTGTTTCTCATTGATGTCATGAATCAATGGGGGACTGCTAATGATGACAGAGACACCATAGGGAAATGGCTGATTCCCAAGAGTCACCACATACCACATCCCCTTAAGATCTCCCTTAACAGAGAGCAGATAATTGAGTGACTGAGAATTTTATTGCAAGTGTCCATTAGAATAAAAGGAGAGGCAGCCAGATATGAACACTTAAAAAGAGCTTCCACTGAGGGTGTCTAATTACAAGATGCTAAATGCAAGCAGACATCTAATTGCTCACCAGGGAGAGCTTTAGAAGTTGCCCTTCTAGTTCAGCCAGAACTAAAGGAAGTATTTAACAGATTTCCTTTCTGCAGCTACTGGCTAAACTCGGGTTAAGCGCAGCAACTCTTCTCTATTTAGGAATCAGGAAAATCAATTTAAAGACCTCCTTTGTAAAGTAGCGAACTTGGAAGCAATACGGCTACTTCACCCGTTTTAGAAAACAGCAGTGTCCCTGGCAAATAGCTCTAGACAAAAATGGACTTTTAATCCCAGTAGGCCTGGTCTTTCGACAGAGGAGCTAAAGTCCAACGAAGTGTAAACTACGTCCCAGCCTCTTAGGAACAAAATCTTCATGGGTGTGTTGTCCAAAAAAATTGCCACCACCTGTCACCACTAATCACTAAGCTCTCCCTCCAGGACTGAAAACAAGTCTTGGATAAGCTGGTGGCCTCAGGAAGCCCACGGAGGCACCTGCCGGCGAGTCTACTTACCTCCACCTTGTACTTCTTGCGGGCTTTGCCCACATTGATGGCTAGGTGGAGCACCATCACAAAGCTGGCAGCACCAGTGAGAAGCACAAATCCATATTCCTTAGAGAGGACAGCCATCTTGGCTCTGTGGAAGAAAGTACAACACGGTGGGGAAACTAACGTAATGCTGTACAACACGGTGGGGAAACTAATGTAATGTTGTGGGCGTCACGTAGCATGAGGCTGTAGCACAGTGCCTCGTTACCAGCAGATGTATACAGACCACAAAGACATTCCAGAGCTAGGAAGATGGCTCAGTAGGTAAACTGTTTGCTGCACAAACAGGAGGACCTGACTCCGGATCCTCAGCCTCTACTGTACTGGGCTGTGCTGCGGATGAAGACAAGCAGATTTCTGGAGCACACTGGCTGGCCAGTTTTAATAAAAAAGGTGAGCTTCAGACTCAGTGAGAGAACATGCCTCAAAAAAAAGAAGGTACAGAGTAAGAGAGGTTAAAACAAAAACCCTCAGAGTTAACCCCTGGCGTCCATATGAGCATGTGCAGGTTAAGAACACCTGCATACACGCAAGTGCACATACATGCATGTATCACACATACACACCACACATGCACATACTATACATATATAGGACACACATACACTCTGCCAAATTTCAAGAGGAAAGAGATGTTTCTAAGAGGTCATCAGAAATACTACTGTGTATTAGACAACAGAATTAAAAATTACTCCAGTCTGCAGTCTGGTCTCAGGGATCAGTATCAAATCATACTTCCTTCCTTCCCTCTTCCTTCCTTCACCTTGCTTCCTTCATTATTTTTTTTTTAAGATTTACTTATTTATTTTATGTATATGAGTATACTGTAGCTGCACAGATGCAGATGGCCGTGAGCCATCATGTGGCTGCTGGGAATTGAACTCAGGACCTCTGCTTGCTCCAGCCCTGCTTGCTCCAGCCCTGCTCACTCCAGGGTAATTACACTGTAGCTGTCTTCAGAGAGCACCAGAAGAGGGCGTCAGATCTCATTACAGATGGTTGTGAGCCACCATGTGGTTGCAGGGATCTGAACTCGGGACCTTTGGAAGAGCAGTCAGTGCTCTTACCTGCTGAGCCATCTCGCCAGCCCCCCACCCCCGCTTCCTTCCTTTATCTCTTCCTTTCCATATTGAGAACGGATTTTACTTCCTTACTTCTTTATTATTTATTTTTGTGTGCACACGCAGCCATGCACATACAGCTGTGTGCACGTGTGGAGGTTACAGGCCAGTCTGTAGGAGTCACTTCTCTCCACCGCCATGTGGGCCCTGGGGCTTGGACTCCAGCCATCTGGCACCTTTAGCTACTGAGCCATCTCACGGGCTACATAATTGCAGTTTTTGAGACAGAGTTTCTCTGCGTCGCCTAAGTTGGCCTGGTACTCAATAGATAATCCAGAGGGGCCTTGAGATCCCAGCAACCATCTTACCTCGGCCTCCCAAGTATTGAGATTACAGGTGTGTGCTACTATGACTAGCTGTATATTCTCTTTCGTTCAATATCCATTTACAAGTTTCACTGGGATCACAGCAATGATTATGGCCACTAAAATTTTACACTGGGAAGTATTTAACATGACACCCTTTAACAAAGTAGCATCTACAACAGCTTCTGGAGAGGATGACTGTGAGCTCAGGACTGACCACCCTTCCACCCTGATCCTGGCCACATGCTGGCACGCTTTTAGAAACCAGAGTGGTGAAGCCCCGCTAGAGAACTCTGACATCAACGCCTGGCCCCTAAGTCAATGGTGTAGACAAGACACACAGTCTGGCAGGCCCCTGAGAACCCAGGCTGCCCATCAGATCATCCCAAGCCCCACAGAGAGTTCTGACGTCTGCAACTTATTTTGGAATGCATAGAAAAGTTGGGAATACAAGATGAACAAGTGTTAACAATGCAGACTGGGGTGGTAGCTATGTGGTTTCACGATACAATTCTTTTCATTTTTTTTCTGACCACGCAGGAGAAACTGCTTTGAGAGAAAGCTAATCCTGGATCATCTTGCAATGTTCAGCATTCAAGCTCCGGTCGCAAGGCACCAGGGAGAACAAAACTTAGCAGGTGGACGAGGCTTTAAGCATCTCAGAGCCCACTGGGCTGTCCACTTACCTCTGTGAGCTAAGGGTTCAGAGCACACTGGCACAAAGGGCAGCTGTAACACCTCAGGGTATGCTGAAGTGACTCACTACCACATGCAAGGCTGCCCCAAGCCAGGAGCTCCTGTGTGATCGCTTGCTGTTTGTGAAAGCGCACACTGATCGGCAAAGGCTTAAGAAGAGGAGGCAGGAAGATTGTAAGTTCCAGGCCAGCCTGTGTTTTGCCTTTAAGGGCTGGGGGAGATAGCTTAGCTGGTATAAAATGCTTGCTGAGCAACCATGAGGGCCTGAGTTCAATTCCTGGCACACATGCAAAAAAAAGTCTGGCAAGATGGCACCTGCAGTCTTATATTTCTACTGCTGTGGAGACAGGGAGCTTGCAGGAGCTTGCAGGACAGCCAGTGGAGCCTGATTGGTGAGCTCCTCCCGAGGAGCAACAACAGTCCAGGTTGTCCTGTGGCTTCCACATGCATGTGTATGCAAACACATCTGACGTTCACACAGCCACCGAAATAAATAAAGTCTGTCTCTGATGGGTATCTAATTTTCATTGCCCCAACAGCCAGCTCAGGGCATTGCCCTGCTGCAGAACATTTCTAGTGATCCTTAAAAAATGAAAGTAGTCTTACCATCAGAGGAACACCCAGAGCTTATGTGCTACATCCAGAATCTAAAGCAGGAAGTATTATGGGTAGGATTCAACTCAGATTTGTCTGGCTCCCATGGCCTCTTTCAGTCCTGATTACGGTGGAGCTACAATGTCTTTCTCAATATGAAATCTGGAGGGTGAGCAAGTTGCTCGGATCTTTAAAAAGCAAGTTTCTCAGGAGTAGAGAGATGGCTCAGTGGTTGAGAGTACTGGCTGCTATTTCAGGTTTGATTATTCCATATGGTGGCTCACAACTTCACTCCCAGGGGAATTCAATAACTACTTCTATCTGGCATCCAAGGGCACTACACTCATGTGGCTTACAGGCATGTGTGCAGGCAAAATACCCATGTACATAAAAATAAATAAATTAAAAAAAAATACAGTTCTCCTGGATTAGAAAACTACCATTTGGGTTCTAAGCCCCTCAGACCTGTCACCACCCCACCCCAGCACACAGTAATCAATTCTCACCAGATTTCCCCTCTTATGATCTCCATCCTGCCCTGCTTACTTGCCCTTCAGAGGGGCCAGACACACTGCAGGCCAGATGTCTCTATGACTCAGCCCTAGGTGCCTCCAGGTGAGAAGCCACACCAGCCCAGCTTCAGAGGAGAGGCCCTGGGTGCTCTCCAAGTTTCTTCTCCTTCCTTTTCTCTTCCCAAGTTATAAAGTCAACACGTGTGAGAAGCTATGGCATCAATTATGGAGCAAGAATACAGTGTGAACTCTGAACACCTCCCTGAAAATACAAGCAAGCCTACTTCCCTTCCTTGGCGTTAAACCACTGGGGCCAAACAGGCCATTGAAACCGAAGCTGCCTCCAAGGCTGTCAGAGCTGCGCTTGTAAGGACAACGAAAGGAAACACACTTACTCTAGGGCAGTCTGAGAGTCTGGAGGCTCAAGCCCATGAGGGCAGACCTGGGACAAGCTCAGGTTTTAGAATTCATAAAAACACTCTAGTTCAGTAAAACGCCAGAACGGGGCTTAGCTGCTGACCAGTTTTCCTGATGTCTAAGAGCAGCCAGGCAGGCAAGACAGGAGAAGCCATCTTTGGGTGGATATCGACTGCACATAAGAGCCATTCCCAAAGCAACTGCTCTGCAGTCTACAACTAGAAATGAACACTTCTGCCAGCCTCCTCCTTCAGAGGAGAACTGTAGACGGCTGGGTGTTCACACCGGCTGAGAGTCCACCCCTTTCCTCAGTTCATGAAGGTGATGTGACCAGGATGAACCTGGGTGGAGGTAAGAGACCCAGCATCAAGACAGGTTGGTAAAGCCGGGCAGTGGTGGCGCATGCCTTTAATCCCAGCCCTTGGGAGGCAGAGGAAGGCAGATTTCTGAGTTCGAGGCCAGCCTGGCCTACAGAGTGAGTTCCAGGACAGCCAGGGCTACGCAAGGAAACACTATCTTGAAAAACAAAAAAACAAAACAAAAAAACAACAAAAAAATGACATGCTGGTGACATTTAGAGCACTGGACTTGGCTGGTTCAAGGATGGATCTGACCCCCTTTTTCCTGCACTCCAGCTTTTACGGCTCCACAAAACTACTATTCAAGCTGCAAAGGGCAGGGAGCAATTAAACAGCCTTACCCAGCTGCAATAGCTACGAACCATGACGATAATCAGCTAGGGCAAGATAAGCATAGAGGTGCAGTCAGCATGACTCGCCACTTGGTAGCAACCAACACCCATCTAATTGGACTTGAGGCCTGTTCGGTAGGAAGATATCATGCCGGATACTGGAAACCTAATCAATTATCCAGAGCTAGTGAGATCACCTTGAAGAATAATCCACTACTGCCACTTTGCCAGACCAACATAATTTGTTATACATCCTAACTCATATCCCCCTGCCTATAGGTAAGGGTAACTACCAGCCCTCATCAATGGAGCTTCTCTTTACAGAAAATGGAGACCGTCCCAGAAAACCACGGCTGGACACAATGCAGAGATTGTGGGGAGTACAGCTGAAAACTGATAGATTTTTATATCAGCTCCCGAACCTACAGCTCTGGGCACATCATGGGAAAGGGGATGGAAGGATTGTAAGAGCCTGTGTACCAGGAAGTGGGCTGTGAAAGAGTCTCTCCTAGAAATGGCTGCAATGGCAGTATCAATGGGCATGTTTTAATGGAAGGAGGGAATTTCACACGGTGCCACCTCTAGGCAAAGAACTTCAGGCTACGAATGACAGCTGGGAGATGGAAAGTCAGCCTCTCCCAGGGATGAGCCCCCTTGCTGGTTGCTGAATGCAAAGTGGTCAGCCCTGAAACCATATACAGACAATAGAAATGGACTCGGAAGGTTGTATTTGAATGCATTTGTGCATACACTCACACATATGCATATAACAATAATAAAGCCAAAGACTCTATCAGCTTGAGGGGAGGGGGGAGTAGCTAGGAGGGGCCAGAGGGCAGAAAGTGGGAGTTGGGAGGATGATGTAATTCCATTTCCATTGTGAGGGGCGGGCGGAGGGAGCCTGGTGAAATGGTTCAGCAGAAAAGGCAGAGCATTAACTGAAGGTAGGGAAGGGGTATCGGATACCAGCATGGGCGGTTTGTAGGGATCCTCTATGGTGGAGGGCCCTCTTCTCCCTATAGGGTCTCTTCTGCAGGAGCCTTAGACACTTGTAAACAGATAAAGGGACAAAGCCTGGAATGCTGCCTTTCAGAAAGGTGGAAGAGCCCTTCCGACACCTCCACATACCCCTTCCAGGGAGGAGTCCTACTTCGGATGGCTAGTCTGTACTCGGAGAAGACAGTGAGAACAGTCTCTGAGCTCTATGTGGTTTGGCATTCCTCATGGCTAGGACTGGTCATGGTACTTACAGGTGCTTATATGATAAGAGCAGCAACTTCTATGGCTCTCAGGAATGCCCCCCCCCCACACACAAAGAGACAGATCATCACCTTATATAGCACCTGGCAATATTTACCGACACTATTTAATTCTGCTTTTCTTCCCTCCAAAGCATCTACTGGAAACCATGGAACAAACGGGATGACGAATTAGCTAGGAAAGAAGTATCTAGAACACAGAGGTCTGCATCATCATTACTAAAAACTTAGATCCAAGGAGTAAAAATGATTAAACATTAGCCTTTAAGGATAGGATTGGCTTAATTCGGTCAAAGTTCAAAAATACTTTGTCACAGGGGGCTGGAGAGATGGCTCAGCGGTTAAGAGCACTGACTACTCTTCCAGAGGTCCTGAGTTCAACTCCCAGCAACCACATGGTGGTTCACAGCCATCTGTAATGGGATCCGATGCCCTCTTCTAGTGTGTCTGAAGGCAGCTCCAGTGTACTCATATAAATAAAAAGTAATAAAAAAATTTTTTTGTCACTGGCTAAGTTCTTATTTTCTGAGACTCTAGGAAAAAAGAGATGGACGTTCTCGGCCCTTAGAGGGTGACCTCTAGGTCAGGGTGCACTGAGAAGGGGAGGCAGCTCAGTTCAGAATCCACACCCAGGCAGCCTCAGCCACACCCTGGGTTGTTAGGAACCCAGAGGCAGCAGATAGCTTACAGGGCCAGGCCCGAGGAACTGATAACTGATATATACGTCCCCCATGATATGAGCACTCATGTGGGCTGCACATAGCTTGCTGATCGCACACCTGCAGCTCTTTTATGGACCCACCAAGATAAGGTTGTGGAGTTTGAGAACTTTTTCCTGCACTGGGTCTTCATGGTCTAGGCACGGCAGCTCTGCAGTGAATGCTTGTAACTGTTTCCCACAGACCAACTGGCTACTGTAACGTGAACCCAGAGAACACAAGATACAAATGTTTCTTCTTTCTTTTCTATTCTTTTCTCTCCCCCTCCCCCCAGGGTTTCTCTGTATAGCCCTGGCTGTCCTGGAACTCACTCTGTACACCAGGCTGGCCTCAAACTCAGAAATCTGCCTGCTTGGGCCTCCCAAGTGTTGGGATTAAAGGCGTGCGCCACCACTGCCCAGCTCCCATTTGTGTTTCTTAATAGTCAAGTATACCAAGATGGTATACCATATGGTACCCAAGTATACCATAGAAACTCAGATGAGAGTTGCTATAGCTCTCAGTCTTCACCTGGAAGGTGTGTTAAGACATGCCCACTCCCCGAGTTTCTGACTCAGTAGGGCTCCAGTGGGGCCTGTGAATGCAACTTTCAAAAGTTCTCAGGTGTCAAGATCATTGCCCAGAGATCAAGTTTTATATGAAAACGGTTGTTTTGGGGCTGGAAATCTGGCTCAGTGATTAAAGACCACTGGCTGCTTTTCTAGAGAACCTGAGTTCAATTCCCAGCACTCACACAACAGTTCACAACTGTCTATAATTCCAGAGTCAGGGTATTCAATGCCTTTTTCTGGCACCAAGGCACCAAGCACCCACATGTTGTGCCAGCATACATGCAGGTGAAAGGCCCATACATACAAAAATAAATGAATGAAATTTTAAAACACTTGTTTTTAGAGGACAAAAAGGAAATTTGTAGGTGGTGGTGATGATTGTATCCGAGACACACTGAGAAGCACACCTCTGTCTCCGTGATCATACAACGCTTCCTATTGGATGGTCCTGGGACCCTCCTCTGCCTGTGGCTTCTCTAGAACATGATGATAGCGGCAGGCTGAGCTGAGGCTAGACCTTGCACAGTTACACTAGAGCTTGCACACACCACAGGACCAATTCCATCTCTTCAGGTTTAACATTTGGCTCAACATGAACTAAACAAGTGGGCAAGAGGGTGCCCCAACCCCGCCTCTGAAACTTTACCTAGTGACAGCCTCTGCCTTCCTGGGCCTCTCTTTATAGCCACAATCACCAGACCAGAATTTTTTTTTTTAACCAATCAAAAGAGTCGGAGTTGCTGGGCAGTGGTGGCGCACGCCTTTAATCCCAGCACTTGGGAGGCAGAGGCAGGTGGATTTCTGAGTTCGAGGCCAGCCTGGTCTACAGAGTGAGTTCCAGGACAGCCAAGGCTACACAGAGAAACCCTGTCTCGAAAAAAAACCAAAGAGTCGGAGTTTAAGGCTTTACACGCTGCAACAGTGATGGTCACGGTGCAAAAGAGGACCTTCAGGGGTCACTTCTTCTATCATGAACACTTTAAATTTTAAATGAGCATGAGCTCAGTGAAAGACATCTTTAAGGGCTTAGTAGGATCTGCAACAAACTTCTCTTGGAGTTCTTCATTCTTTCTGGCAGAAACAGCAAAATAGGAAAACATTTCACCAATACATGTTGGAAATCTAACTACAAGGCCACGTGCACACCAGGCAGAGACGTTATGTAAGCTCTTTCTCCCCATGTTAATCCTATGCCACAGTTGCTATTACTCCTGTTCTCACATTATCCAGGAGGGAAATAAGGCAAAAAAGAAATTTGGCAATTTGCCTAAGCCTCCATCACCAGGTGAATGCAGGTCTGGGGTCGGAGTGCAGGCAGACTGACCAGTATCTCAACTATTTGTTACGAAAACACCCTGCAGAGCTTACGCCTTGGAAGTCAGAAGCAGCAATAAGGAACAATGCTTGGCAGAGCTGCCGCCCTGAGCAGCGCAGCCGCACCCTGCTTCTGTTCTAGGAGCAAAGGGAAAAGATAGCGAGCAGCCCAGGGGAGGCTGCAGCTAGACAGAAGCTCTTGGGTTCCACCTTACGTTTTCATGGCACTGGGACCCAACCCTACCCATGTTTGGAGCTGAGCATATACAAAATCCCTGCCTCCTGGGTCTTTAGAATATTTTATATCCAGGATTTGCTATAGAGAGTCATTGCCTCCGTACCGATAGAGATGGCTCTTTTTCTTTCCTTCCTTCTTCCTTTCTTTGCTTCCTTCTTTCTTTCGTTCTTTTTTTTTTAATCACTGCTGTTATTTTCTTCTTGGTCAATGTCCCTAGCTAGGACTGATACAATGTTGAAGAGAATAGGCAAATGTGGACATGCTTGTCTTGTTCCTCATGTATGGGGGAAGCATTCAGATCTTCACCATTACATATGATGCTGTAGGAGGTTTTATAGATGCTTCTGCTGCAGCTATGTTATAAATCTAATTATTTTGATATGTTCAAACCACAGTAACTACACACACACACACACACACACACACACACAGTGTTAGTTTTTAAACTTCAACAAAGAATCTTGTAGTCCCCTCCAAAAAAAAAAAAAAAGCCCCAGGTCATGGTGGACTTTCAGGAGAATGAGAATGGTTACTCTGGTAACCAGCCCTTTTGGTCTATAGGGGTGGGGGTAGAACAGTACTCAAAGCTACATCCCTATTGTATAGTTAGGTAGCAAACACCAGCAGATTGTAGGTATGTTACAGACACCATCCATACACTCAGGCTAAGAGCCATAAAACCTAGGCTTAAAATGTGGCATTGTTGGTTTCACCTCCAGGATTTACTCCGTTCCAGGCTGTGAGGCAGCAGCACAGGGGTCTTGGGCTCTTTGGCTCAGGTGCTCTCTTTTAGGAATTCTGCTGACAGATTCTCCTGGGAATATCACTATTCGAGTACTCCAGTTTGGATCAGCCTTGTCTCTGTTTCCTGCTTCTGTCACTGCTGGCCTTATCTCACTGGGGCATAGTTCTTTCAGTTACAGGGAAGGGTTCTGGGCAAGCCTACAGTCAAGTGAATCTTTCTGATGTAACATTCTCTTTCACTGTGTACCCAAGTCCTCTTGGCTGCCCAGTGAAATGCCCCAGGGCACAATCAGCATTGCATAAGTAGAGCGAAGGACAGGAGTTATGGATGTAGGCACTTGTCCCAAAGAATTTATCATTCCTGAGTCACCAAGTTACACAAAACCTTAGGTTTTTAAATGACAGATTTTTCTTTGACTTTAAGTAAACTAACCCAGATTGGACCAACAGCAACTTCTACCTCAGTTTGTGGTATCATTCTTTTGCAATTTTTTAGCTGGTTTTTTATGTTACTACAAACAGGAAGCTGATCGTGACTAAGTATCCTTAGCTCAACATTCCCCCAAAGTCTCATAGCAACCCCTACTTGGTTGGCTGTGCTATCAGTCCAATTATTGTATATGGCAAAACCCCAATGATTTAATGACGGTCACACAGGGAAGGTCATTTACAGGGTTGGCTTGGCCATATAGAATGGGTGTCTCTTCAAGTCCCACATACCAGATGGCTCAGCAAACTCAGGTGGGACTGGAGGCTCGGTTTACTCACTTAAAGCTTCCTCTAACAGCTATCCAACTTCGAGTCAGCCTTTGGATGTTTCCACAAAGGAACAGCCTTTCAGTGACTCCTGAAGGGATTTTTGCCTCAATGAGGTAAGGCAGGAAGTCACGGAAGGAGGAATCAGAGACAGAGCTGATGGAAACCGGAGTACTAGAATAGTGATGTTCCCAGGAGGACCTGCCAGCAGATCCTAGAGGGGAGCACGCCTAGCTAATTCTCCCAAGCCCAGGAGAAGCTTGGTGGGGGAAAGTAGGAAGTGAGGGGAAGCAACACCCAGATAATTCTATCTCTAGGATGAAGAGCCAGCGAGAGTCACGCCATTTCTCTGTGCTCTTCCCACGGTTCCCTAACGGTGGTTCTAGTTCTCTCCCACAGCAAACACATCAAAGCGTGTTTGTCAAACCTTCGAGTAAGCACTGCTCAAATCCTCCTGCCTCTGCCTCCTTCCCACTGTGACTAGGGGTGTAGGGATGCTGAACGTTCAGCATCTGGCAATGCAGGTTCAGTAGCTATTTCTCCAAGGGCTACAACCAGGTAGCTGGCTGAACAAAAGGAACCTCATGTTAATGTGAGTGAGGCCAGCTGCAGCTGGCAGGATGTAGTGGGTCCTTCTCAGGACCTCCGTCTTCAGCCTTGACCATGCACTGGTAGCAGGTCTGGAAATGAGTCGTGTTGGAAAGATGGAAGCCTCCCCCCTTTCATCCAAACACATTCAGCCCTACTGTCGAGCAGGCACAGCTCAGCCACATTCAAGTTTCAGATGGTGTTTTAATTCCAACACTGGTAAACTGTCCCTACTGAAAACAATTGTTAAATACATTACTGGGCTGGTAGAAGGCTGGGGAGGGAAGGACCAGGGAAGCTGGAAGACAAATGAATGGCTCTTGGTGCCGTGGGACAAGCTTGCACTGTTGTGCTAGTTAAGGCCAAGGCAGAAAACTACTTCTCTTTTATTCTTCAGAGTTTGGCTTCTATGTGACAAGACCCTAAACATACATGCTTAAATGACAGTGAGCTTTGACTGGGAAGAGATGGCAATCCTGTACCCCAGGGATTCAAGGACATTGGATTTGTTAGAATAAATTCCAGGTTTCCTGTAGGTATGATGTTAGGTTTCATAAAGAGACTCTCCATGCTTAAAGTTCCATGGGCCGGATACCTTGACACCTGACTTTGAATCCTTGGGTCATGCTGCATAGCCTAGAGCTGAGCCTTCCAGGACACAGGACTCTCTAGACACATCTCACATCTTGCTTCTAGTAGTATGAAGGCAACTGCCTCAGATGGGAAAGGAGAGATATCAAGGAATACAGACAGGAAAAAAAAAAAAAAAAAAAAAAGACACCAAAGCATTTATCAGATGAAGCCAATTTGATAAATTCGGTTCAGGACAAAGCATTTTACCCAGAGGATTGCTTGCCTCCAATTCCACGCCTCCCACTCTCTCAGAGTGATTCCTTCCCTTTTCAGTTTTGTAACAAGTACCATACAACACCCCATGTACAGGGCTGCGATGGATATCGAGACAGAGAAAGAGTTCTGAACCTTTAGAATGCAGTCAGAGTGTGAGGGTACAGTACACACCTGGAGGAGGGGTTGGGCTGGAAGCCACGAAGGTAATGTGTGACAGAGAACATAGGTAAGAAAACAGCCAAGTGTAGAAGCTTGCAGGCAGGCAGGCAGGCAGGCAGGCAGGCAGGCAGGCAGGCAGGCAGGCAGGCAGGTCAATAGTCACACGGCAGAGACAGGAGGCCAGAATTGCTGAAGGGTAGTTACAGAGCCCAGAGGAAGAGCAGGCAAAACCTGTCATTGGTAATCTTTATCTACTATGGATTAAACCTTGTTCTAAGCAATTCAATATTAGCTCATTTAAATCCTCAGGGCCCCTCTATTATGAATTACTACCTCTGCAGGTGAGGGAATTAAGTATTAGAGGGATCAGGTCGTGTCCTTCAAAGCACACAGCCAACCCCAGAGCAAAACCTAGATTCCCACACTCCCTGGTGGTGGTTCCAGATTCCGCAAGTTAAGCCTTGGCCCCATCTCTGAATCAAACTGAAGAGCTAGTTTGCCAACATCTGACCTTCTCCTGAGCATCAAATACACTAACAAGAAAGCAGAGCTAATAATTAGCTCCAAGCTCGGGCCTGATTATAGACTGTGATGTTTCTAATTGGAAAGGGAGAAAAAAAAATCTTGGAAAAGATCCAGAAAAGAGCATGCTTGTTTTAGCGTATGGCAGTTTGAGGAAAGGAGGTGAATGAAGAACACTTCCTCCAGTCTCCTGGCACAGCTTGGCAGGGCAGTCCCGAAGCCGGCTCTTCATTACTGCATCATGATCCGCACAGCCTTATGCACTAGCTGACATTACACAGGAGCGTAAAGTCACAGGGCAGCGAAGCTATGGCTTCCAGAAGAGGAAAAACTCTTGAATGAGTCACACTAATACAACTTGATTTTTCCACCCTAAGAAATAAAGACAGCTTAGAGCTATTATAATTCTTAGCAGATGCTAGATCCCTGGGAAGATACCAGTTGTTAAGAGAGGGAGCCACCTAGGCTGCTGGCTTCCATCTGGCTTGACCCTCCCATGCCTCGTGGGACTTAGAAGCATGCTTTGGCATAATCATTTGCATTTTTCTATCTTTTTTTTTTTTTTAAAAAAAATGCCATTCTTTATTTTTATTATTTATGCATATATGTCTGTGTCTGAAAAGGCCAGAAACGTATGAATGTATGGTGTGTGTGTGTGTGTGTGTGTGTGTGTGTGTGTGTGGTGTGGTGTGTCTGCAAAGGCCAGAAGATGTCAGATCTCCTAGAGCAAGAGTTTCAGTCAGTTGTAAGCTGAGACAGAACTCTGGTCCTCTGGAAAAGCAGCAAGTGCTCTCTCTTAACTGCTGAGCCACAGCCCCAGTCTCCACTTGTATTTCTTAAGCTGGAGAAACAAGAAAGTATTGTTTACTTAAAAAGAGAAAAATTAACTGGGCGGTGGTGGTGCATGCCTTTAATCCCAGAACTTGGGAGGCAGAGGCAGGAGGATTTCTGAGTTGGAGGCCAGTCAGGGCTATACAGAGAAACCCTGTCTCGAAAAACCAGAGAGAGAGAGAGAGAGAGAGAGAGAGAGAGAGAGAGAGAGAGAGAGAGAGAGAGAGGAGAGAGAGAGAGAGATATCTAGGTGTTGTGCATGGCACATGCTCAGAATCTCAGAATGTGGGACACAGAGGCAGGTGGGTTGAGAATCTGAGGTTTGTGAAGACACTGTTTCAAAAGAATAACAAAAAAGTGGGCCATGGCACCTAAGTTTTAGAATTCACATTCTGAATGATAAGCAAGTCAGTCTAGAAAGAACTCAAAGTGCAACAAGAGGCCCTGAGAAACTCTCAATGCATTTGGAAAACAATGTGATTTTCCTGCCCCTGTTGCTGCATTTCTCTTCATAAACAGGCACATGGAAACAATGTGATTTTTCCTGGCCCAGTTGCTGCATTTCTCGTCATAGACAGGCACGTGGAGTCTGTGAGAGAGCTAATCTTACACAGGGAAACCTGGTAATAAGACCAAGTTTTTCTTATTCCAGAGGACAGTAGCCTCGAAAGCAGGATCAATAAACTCAGCTGCGAGGGCTGGGGAGATGGCTCAGTCAGCAAAATTGCTTGCCAAGTAAGCATGGGTAGCTACTTTCAGCTCTCTGCATCCATGTTAAAAAACAAAAAGCAAAAAACTACAAGACCCAGTGCGCAGCAAGCACAGATAGGAAGATCCTGGGCAGTTCAGGCCAGCAGGCTAGCTGAATTAGTAAGATTCAGTGAGATTCTCAAAACTGAGGTGGAGAATGACTAAGGAAAACATCTTCCTATGTATGGACATGCACATGTACTTATAGACATTCATGTGCATGCATACATCATATAGGACACATACACACACACACTTCAGTTGCAAAAATAACAGCAGCATGTTCTAAAGAGATATATTTAAACACAGAGAATGACTAAATCATAGGTTTATATTCTTAAAATTAAAAAAGAAATTTAAATTTAAACCATAGGTTTCAAATTAGCTAAATGTTCAGTCAGTGTTAAACTACTTTTGACAGGGTCATTTGACATCCACTCAGTCCTGACTGGTCCAGAGGCTTTTCAGCATCTCTTTGGATAAACACACGTTTTTGTGAGTGTGTGTGTGTGTGTGTGTGTTTTCTCTGTGCTGTCTCCCTATAAAGGAGTTCATTTTCAGATTGTTTCCTCCAGAACTCTACACAAGCAGGACGGAATCTAAGCGAGGGGAACTCTGCCCTTGTCCTTTAACAAAGGTCTCCATATGTGGCCCAGGCTGGCTTTGAATTACCATTCTCCTGCCCCAGGCTCTCTGGTGCTAAGATTCCAGTTGCAGACCTCTGTGTCCAGCAAGATTTTGTTCCTTAGTCTAAGGAAGCCCCGGGAGTGCAGTGTCTATGGCTGGCCACACTATCACTGTCACTTTATATATATAGTAACACTGGTTAAAGAAAAAAAAAAAAGAATCACTTGACAGAGTTTTCTATTTCTGTAACATTGTGTCAGGAAGAAGCAGAGCAGAATGTGCTTCCCAGGGCGAAGCACATGTTTGGATTTCAGATGTTAGTTTTATTTAACTCCTTAGATAAATTTAGCTCCTGTGAGAATAAACATTCTGGATCTCCTGACTCAAGACAGCATACTCTCATTATTGACACACTGAAAGAAAATACGCCTGCAACTCTGACCAATAACCTTGGCCGCTTCTGGGGAAACTGCAGTCTGCAGGTGCCCTACAGATTTCCGCAGGGAAGCCCTGGTTTCTATTACCACCTTAAAATCTGCAGCAGACTCTGCAAGGCCACACCTAAGCCACCAGCACAGGCAACAGAGCAGAGAGCTGCTTGCTCTCTGGGGCACCTCCTTTCCCTAGTTAAGGGATTCAAGTCCCAACCCGCAGCAGCAGCAGCAGCAGCAGCAGCAGCAGCAGCAGCAGCAGCAGCAGCAGCAGCAGCGTTCCTTTCCTATCCACCCAACCATCTGTCTCTGCTTTTCCTCTACTTCCTTTTCCGCACTGACTTGTACCCTAGGCTACTTGTAGACTGGTGCCTCCCAAGAAAAGAATTAGCAGAAACCACAACCTCGGGAGTGACTCAGAGTCTCTACTCCCTTCTACCACCCTGCAGGTGCCCCACCCCTGTGGTTCTGTCTCCCTGTGGGGACACAGGGTAAGAAGGGACACTTGCGGACATGCAAGGAAGAGATGATTTAAGAAGCCACCCATCCTTCCCATGAAGTCTCTTGCTATTAGGACAGAAGTAAGAAAATGACCCATGTTCAGGTATCAATGCAAATATTTCTACGAGGCGAGAGGAAAACAAATGCAATTCCCTTGGAGACCCTCCGAAAGGATCCTAGCAACAAGACATCCATAGCCGGAGCGGCGCTTGCACGCCACTTATGAAACCTGTGCTAGAGCAGTTCCGAATGGCCAGTTCCCACTGCAGAGCTCGGGGCTCCTTTCTCGGTATTAACAGCTGCAGTGAGTAAGGTCAGGTGGTCTCCGGAAGGCCGAAAGAGGGAGCCCCAGGTCTTTACACAACTGGAGTTAAAGAGGGAGAAGAAAATAAGGAATTGAGGATGAGCTGACCTTGAGAACCTCCCTGAGTTAGAGATAGCAAGGTAGGAGCCTCCGGGAGAAGCTCCTAAGCTATACCATCACGGGGAAGCATGCAGGGCGGGCAGAGGGCAGAGTGGGTAGAAATGCAGAGCTCAAATCGACCGATAAGGAAGGAGGTTGGAGAGAGACCCCAATTCCGTTCCAAGTGGCTGAGATACCGGTTGTGCGTGTGCAGGCAGTCAGGTGCCCCGGTGAAGCTAAAGCTCCTGCAGCTCGCAGGTGCCAGCACTTACCTGGCTCACCTTCGCACGCCCGGTGTAGACTTGCGCTGCACAGCAGTGCCAGGGTGCGGCTCTAGCTCTCCCGCAGGATCCGCCCCACTCCGCCCCGGGCCGGCCACGCCCCCGGGGCCGCCCCCGGCTTTGACAGTTCTCGCTGTCTCTTAAGAGAGATTGCATTTCCTCCCTATTCCGGATAGTCGGCATATTTACTTTTCCGGCTCCCCAGTCTATATATTTGCTCTCCTTCCCAAGTATCTCTTCGTGACTACAGTTTAGTACTGTATTAGTACTGTATTTAGTACTGTATTTAGTATTGGTCGTAGAGATTTGTTCTACTTGGTTAGAGCAGAAACAACACTAACGCTTAGTAATTTGTCCCCGGCAGGCCACCGTAGCTCAGCTCGCTGCGCATGTGCAGGAAGTAGTTTTTGGAGCGCGTGGGGCAGGACGGGGATCTCACCTTTGGACTCTCTTGGGGCTGGGGCGTTTGTGACTATCGGAGTTCCCTTAGCCCCACACTGTTGGCACCCACCGCAGCTCTGCCCACACGGTGCGCCGCACCCATTTTCACTCCCTCCAACCCTTACGGGCGGGCTCCTGTGGTTTGGCTCGCCCAGGTGTTTCTCCCTGGACCCCCGCAGACTTTAACAAAGAGCACAGGCGCACTCTCTTGTGCCCCCTCGTGGCGGCCTCCAGGAGAGCCTTGGATAGGACCTACTGAGCAGAAGTAGACCTTGATTGCTAATTTCTGTAAGTTCTGCTTTAAACCGGTCGTAGAAAGCACCGAAGTTACTTTTTTTTTTGCCCCGCATCTCTGAAGTGCCCTACGAAACTCGACATCTTACTACCTGAGAACCTAGGTCAAACAGCGCATACCTTTAAAGTGTCTGTCCCCTCCCTCCTTTCTCACAAACACAGGAGAATAAGTTTATTCTGTAGCCAAATATGAGTGACCATGACCTGCAGGACACGAATCCAGGTTGCCCAAATACCATGTTCCAACTGGTATTTCATGAACTTCTAGTAACAGAACAAAAGAAAGTCATAAATCAAGTCCCCTTTCCTGTACGTTGGGGGCGGGGGCATCAGGTGTGCGGATTATATAGCGAAGCCTGGAATAAGGTCTCTGATATTCTTTGTCTTGAGTTGGTGGATGCTAGTGGCAGGTTTGTACTCTTTGAAATGATTTGAGTGATAGGTACAAGATAGCTGTTCAGATACATAAATGACTAGTAAGCATGTTAAAGCTAGCTTGATTTGCTGAAGGTTTCCACCCCTCCGCAGTCCCTGAAATTTTAATCAATACAATTTTTTAAGATTTTCAAAATTTTAACCCAGCTTACATATCCTTCCTTTCTTCCACCTGTCTTTCTCCCTCAGCCCAGGCTTGCCTCAAATTCATATTGCCATGTAGCCCAGACTGGTCTTGAACTCCTGATCATCCGGCCTCCACCTTCCAACTGTTGGCATTATAGGGGTGCACTAGTGAGCCCATCCTCCGCTAGAATCTCTTCGTTGGGAGAATTTGCTCTTCTAAGAAAGAGTGCTTGGGAGTGTTTAACAGTCCCATTGAGGAAAGCCTAGGATCAAAGCAGGGGCCCTGGCTTCACTTTCCTTTTTCCTGGCTTGTCTTGCCTACACATGCAGAAGTACATCGAAGGCTCATGAAATCTTTACTCTTGCTGCTTCGTCAGTTTCCAGTTATTCTTATGCTTACCCCTTAAGTATAAGAAAGGCTTCTACTTCAGGTTTCCTGATGTGTTGGGTTTAAAGGACTTGCTTTAACTGAACATTAAGGAAGCAAACAGGAAAAACCTTTTCTGTCTTATTGAGGGGCCTCATTCTCCTCTTGTTTCTGGTCTGTGTAAGAAAAGGCAGCCCAGATGATATAAAGGATGATCAGAAAGTCAGGATAATTCTGGTTGCTGCTTTCACAGACCTTCCGGTCTGACCCTAAACAAGAATTGATTATGTAGGACCTTATTTTAAAAATCTTACAAGGCCAGGAGAAGTGTCGAATGCCTTTTATCCCAGTTCTTGGGAGATAGAGGCAGATGGATCTTCATGAGTTTGAAGCCAGCCTGGTCTGCATACAGAGTTCAGAACAGCTAGGGCTACCTAGTGAACGACTTTCTCAAACAGGCACACATACACACACCCTCTAAACCCAACTAACCAACCAATCAGAAACCAAAACAAACAAACAAACAAAAAAACCAACAACCCCCCCCCCACAAAACCCAACCAGACATCAATAAAACCACCAACCAAGTCAACCAAAACTTTACAAAAGCAATATTTGTCTTTTGTAGAAGCCTTGGGCCATGCAGGCTCATGTGTGAGTGCACACGCCAGGTAGAATGAGTGTGGACACTATTTTCTTTTGTCTGTTTTATAAATTGCAGTCCATTTCCCCTTCATCACCTGCAGTTCATTCTTCAACATTATTGTGTGATGAGTGCGTACCACTTTATGCACATCTTTTGTTGGAGGTAGTTTGTTTTGATTTTTCTATGACTGTACGACTTTTTCAGTAAATCTGTGTGTGTGCTACTGTGATTCGACTAAACTTCTTTAAAGAGAGATTTCTGGATCAGAGCACACACACTTCCTTAAATCTCCCCATGCCTATAAGCAGTGGGCATTTCTGGAAAACAGTGAGTAGTTTCCCCAGTACTGGGTATTGGGTAGACTTTATTTCTGGGTCGGAGTAAGTCTGTTATCTTGAGGCTATTGTGAAGACCAAATGGAGCTATGCACAAGAACCCTGTGTGCTTTCCCTCAGGTTAGTGTATTTGTAGGCCCCAGTAAAACAACAGGAATGTGAAGTGCAGCACTTGGCCCGGAAGTTACTGTGTCCCTGCTGCACTCACCATTCATTCCTTCTCCACTGAACATTCACCATGTAAACTCTCCACAGCATCTCAAGCATAGCTTTTCCCTGAGTCCTTGCTGGCTGCTTTTTATATCCCCGACTCTTAAAATATGTTCCAGATCCTCCAGAGCACCTCTGTCTGTCTCTCCCTCTCTCTCTCTC
>NW_022196891.1:64703835-64704117 GCF_008632895.1 Mastomys coucha
CTCCCTCCCTCTCTCCCTCCCTCTCTCTCCCTCCCTCTCTCTCCCTTCCTCCCTCTCTCCTTCTCTCTCTCCCTCTCTCTCCCTCCTTCTCTCTCTCCTTCTCTCCCTCTCTCTCCCTCCATCCCCCTCTCCCTCCATCTCCCTCTCCCTCCATCCTCATCTCCCTCCCTTCCTCTCCCTCTCTCTCCCTCCCTCTCTTCTTCCCTCCCTCCCTCTCCCTCTCTCCCTCCCTCTCTCTCTTCTTCCCTCCCTCCCTCTCTCCCTACCTCTCTCTCTTCTTCC
>NW_022196891.1:64704292-64707418 GCF_008632895.1 Mastomys coucha
CCTCCCTCCCTCTCTCTCTCTCTCCCTTTCTCCCTCCCTCCCTCCCTCCCTTCCTCCCTTCTTTTTTGCATCCCTCTAGTCTGAGTCCCTTCATTGACTCTCCCTTGATGACTCATTTGCTCCACTTACTGTTTTGGTTGTAGAGTGCACATTTCCTTCAGTGGAGGTATTGAAGTTACAGAGCCAGTTCTCCCCTCTCTGAGCTTCTTGGGAGTGTGAACATGTGTCTTTGGCTCTGAAAGTCAGGTGCTTGCTCCTAGGATTCTGATCCTTAAGAAAATCAAGTGACCTGGTTAGTTTTTGCTATCAGCTTGACACAACCTACAGTTACCTGGAAAGAGGGAACTTCAACTGAAGAATTGCCCCGTTCAAATTGGTCTGAGCCAAATCATTGTTGAGAGACAGTCTTGATTGGTGATTGCTATGGTAGGGCCCAGCCCAGTGTGGGCAACACCATCCCCAGACAGGAAGGCCTAGTCTGTATAAGAAAGGTAGATAAGGGCTGGTGAGATGGCTCATCAGGTAAGAGCACTGACTACTCTTCCAAAGGTCCTGAGTTTGGATCCCAGCAACTACATGGTGGCTCACAACCACCTGTAATGAGATCTGACACCCTCTTCTGGTGCATCTGAAGACAGCTACAGTGAATTACGCTGGAGATGGGCCAGCAGAGGTCCTGAGTTCAATTCCCAGCAGCCACACATATATGATGGCTCACAGCCATCTGTACAGCTACAGTGTACTCATACACATAAAATAAATAAAATAAATCTTAAAAAAAAGATGTGTATCACCATACTTGGCAAGTTTTTTTTCTTTTTTTCTTTTTAAAGAAAGGTAGATAAACATGAGCCAGTGAGTTTCTCAATGGTTTCTGCTTCAGTCCCTGCCCCAATTTCTTAATGATGGACTATGATATAAAAGCATAAGCTTTTGTCATGGTTTTTTATCATAACAGAAAACAAAATCAACACAAAGAGCAATGTAAAGACATTTGGTGGGCTTCTTCACTGTGATAGCAGCAGTGGAGGAACCAGATAGTTTTTACTCTTTCCTGACCACTCTCCCTCCCTCCCTCTATCCCTCCCTCCCTCCCTCCCTTCCTTCCTCCCTTCCTTTTTGATTTTCAAGACAGGGATGGTCTGTGTAGCTCTGGCTGTCCTGGAACTGGAGCTGGCTCTGTAGAGCTGGCTGGCTTGAACTCACAGAGAACTGCATACTTCTGTATCCTGAGTCCTTGGATTAAAGGTGTGCACCACCATGCCCAGTTATTTCTTTTTGTCTCTTATTTCTACATTAAAAGAATGTTTTTGAGGTAGAATCTCACTGAGCACAAGCTGGCCTTGAGATTGCTATGTAGCTCTGGCTGACTTTGAATTCCTGATTTTTCTTCTGCATCCCAAGTGTTGGGTTGGAGTGCCACCATGCCTGGCTCTAGTACACAAACACACTTTTATTTAACACCATCACATATAGAAATCAATAGTTTGGGTAAAAAGATCTACATCAAAATCTGTTGGAATAGAACTAAAATAAGCCATTACAAACTAGTCAGAATTACAATCCTTGGTTTGTTTGTTTGGGTTTTGTGATGGTTTGTATATACTTGGTCCAAGGAGTAGCAGAATTAGAAGGTGTGGCCCTGTTGAAGTAGGCATGTCACTGCGGGTATGGGTTATATGTTCCTCATCCTAGCTGCCTAGGAGCCAGTATTCTGCTAGCAGCCTCCAGATGAGGATATAGAACTCTCAGCTCTTCCTGCACCATGCCTGCCTAGATGCTCCATGTTACTGCCTTGATGATAATGGACTGAACCTCTGAACCTATAAGCCAGCCCCAATTAAATGTTGTCTTTTGAGCTGGACAGTGGTGGCACATGCCTTGGGAGGCAGAGGCAGTTGGATTTCTGAGTTCCAGGCCAGCCTGGTCTACCCCGAGTGAGTTCCAGGACAGCCAGGGATATATAGAGAAACCCTGTCTCAGAAAAAAAAAAATGTCCTCTATAAGACTTGCCTTGATCATGGTGTCTGTTCACAGCAGTAATACTCTAACTAAAACAGGTTTTTGTTGTTGTTATTTTGGTTTTGCCCACAAACAGTATTGACTAGAGCATGTCCTTATTGCAGCCAGGCCCTGCCCTCTTGAGTTTGGTTGAGCTCACAGGTCTGCCATCACCTTCAGCCTCCCTGTCACTTCTCTGGCTCTCCTCTCCTGCTACACTTTGTTTTCTGGAAGTAATCAGAAACCTCTGCTATTGCCATAGTAGCTGCTGCTGCTGGAGCCACCGTAGCTACCTTGGTTTTGTGGTTTGGCAAGTATTAGCCCCCATCACTATAGGGCCAGACCTTCTACCTCCAAAGTTTCCTTCTTTTGTGGGTCCAAAATATGAAGATTGATAGTTGTAATTGTCAAAATCATTGTAGTCTCCATCACCTCCACAATGGCTTCCATTACCCAGTCCACGATAATGACCCCTGCTGCCATATGTACAACTAACACAGATGCCACCAGAGCCTAAAGAGACATCTCCTCCATGACTAGAATTATCATTGTCACCAGACCACCTCCACAAACCACCACCAAAGTTTCCAAAGCCACTTTGATTTCTTTGGCTAGATAGAGTTGCTTCTACAGACTACATATTAGTATTAAATATTTGAGTATTTCTATGGCTGGGGAGAACCTTACCTTTGTGGTTAGATCAGAATTGGAGTTACCAGAAAATACACCTAGGAGGACCTATGTCTCTATTTTCACATACCATTCCCAGCTAAAAGAATCTTTGCTCCTTGGGAAACTGCTAATACCCACCAGGGTGACCCCAAGAAATCTTTTAAAAGTAAGATAGGGTGGGGAAGTATCTCGTTGGTAGACTGACTGTCTCACATGTACCAAGGCTTAGGATTGATCCCCAGCACAACATAATACCAGGAGTGGTGGCACATGTACACACTTGGGAGGTGGAAGAAGGAAGATCAGAAGTTCAAGGGTAGGGTCAGGCTAGATCATACGAAATCTATCTTCAAAAAATAGAATGGTGGTACATCCCTGTAATTTTAGTGCTTGAGTGGCTGAAGTAGAAGTTCAAGACCATCCTGAGCTTCATTGTGTGATTCTTTCTCAAAA
>NW_022196891.1:64707786-64718993 GCF_008632895.1 Mastomys coucha
CAGCGGTTAAGAGCACTGACTGCTCTTCCAGAGGTCCTGAGTTCAATTCCCAGCAATCACATGGTGGCCACAGCCACCTGTAATAGGATCTGACGCCCTCTTCTGGTGTGTTTGAAGACAGCTACTGTATACTCATATATATAAAATAAATAAATCTTAAAAAAAAAAGATGTATGAACTTGAGGCTCAATAGAAGTAGTAAGGCTGAGGCTATAGCTCACTGTGTGCTTAGCATGTGTTAGGCCATTAGCTCCGTCCTTCATGAGCCTGATGGAGTACTGAATGAAAAAGCAGACTGTGAGCCCATACTGATAACTGATGCACACACACACACACACACGTATATATATGTGTATACACACATATGTATATATATATATATGCATATATATATGTGTGTGATATGTGGTTCTTTATAATAGTTTTATAACTTTCCATATATTTAAAATTATTTCAAGATAAAATATTACAAACTTCTATCCTTACCCTGTTCCTTCTGCCTCTATTGCTTATAAACTCAATAATACGTGTTTATATATTTCATTATGTTTCTTCTTGTTGCTCCCCCCAACTACCTCTTTTCAAACTGAAAGAGATAATACTTTTCTTTTTAAAAAGACTTTCCATTGAGAATTCTTAGTAAAACAGAAACCAGCTCTAAGGCAAAAATAAGAAGAAAGTTTGCTTTTCTTTTCTGCTTGACATTTAAAATGTCTTTAAAGTAATGTCTCTAAGTTGGAAAAATCTGTTTATCGATTCATATTTGGGGAGCTAGAGAGATGCTTCAGTGGTCTAGAGCATTTGTTACTCTTTCAGAAGACCTGGCTTCTGTTTCCAGCACCCACATCATGGCTTATAACCTGGACTCCAGGTGCACATACTGTAACACAGCCACACACGCATGTTCATTGGATGGATGGTTGAATACATGAATAAATGATTACAGATACATGTCTGCATTCAAACCCAAATAAACTTTTGTATATCCAAAAACTTCTGTGGGCAGAAGAGTCAACTCAATGGTTAAAAGCACTGGCAGCTCATCCAGAGGTCCTGGGTTCAATTCCCAGCAACCGCATGGTGGCTCACAACTATATATAACTCTAGTTCCAGGGGATCTAACTCTTTTTTTGGGTCCCTGTGGGCACTGTATGCATGTAGTATACGCCCACCCCCCACCCCCACTGGCAAGATACCGTACACATAATCATAGTATAACTATAGGTCTTTACACTCTATACATCGGCATCTCTGGACATCCTTGTCAGCATTCAGGCTACCTCATTCTTTGAGGGTGGGTTTCAGTTCAGTATGTAGAGGTACTTATACTTTGTTTAAACAGTTTGTAGTTTAGCTGGCTCCATTTCCCCCTCTTGTTATGAAAAAGGTGAGCCTTCTTGAACTCAGAGACATATCCTGGTACATTTTGCTAGTTTATACTCAGGGCAGATTCCTAGCAGCTAGGGTGCTGTATTGGAAGCAATTGTCATGGATTTTTTTTTCCCCAAAAGAGAGTTCATATTAGCACCTTTTAGTAGTTTGTGGTGGCATACAGGAATAGCTGTTCCCTGATGGGCCTCACAGATTTGGGGCTGCTGATCTGGATAGCTCCAGAGAAGCTGTGTGTCTGTCTGCACAGGCTGGGTGGCTTCCCTGCTCTGCTCTGCCTGCTGCCTCCAGAAGAAAACATGGCCCTACATCTCCATGCTCACCTCTTAGTGCCATGTGGAGTATTATTGCCAATCCACTTCTCGGTTTTTTCTTTAAATAATAGCTGTTTGTTTGTTTAGTATAAATAAGTACACTGTAGCTGTCTTCAGACACCCCAGAAGAAGGCATCAGATCTCATTACGGATGGTTGTGAGCCACCATGTGCTTGCTGGGATTTGAACTCGGGACCTTTGAAAGAGCAGTCAGTGCTCTTAATCGCTGAGCCATCTTTCCAGCCCAACACATCTCGGTTTTTTAACTGTTGCATATTCATTGATTTTTTTTTCTATTATGACCTTTATCTTTCTATATAAAACTGTAAATCAAGGACCATAGCTATTTACTTTTCTGCAAATATCTTTCCTCAGTTTGTCAAAGAGTTTTAGGCTTTATTTCCTTCTTTATTTTTAATTTTAATTTTATTTTAGTTTTATTTTGATTTTCAAGACAGGGTTTCCAAGTGTAGCCCTGGCTGTCCTGGAACTCTCTCTGTAGACCAGGCTGGCTTCAAACTCACTGAGATCCACCTGTCTGTCTCCTGAGTGCTGGGGTTAAAGCTGTGCACCATCACTGTTTGGCTATTTACTTATTTTTGGCCAAGGAGAAAGTTATATATTTGTCTTAGTTAGGGTTTTACTGCTGTGAGCAGACACCATGACCAAGGCAAGTCTTATAAAGACAACATTTCATTGGGGCTGGCTTACAGGTTTAGAGGTTCAGTCCATTATCATCAAGGCAGGAGCATGGCAGCATCCAGGCAGGCATGGTGCAGAAGAGCTGAGAGTTCTACATCTTCATCTGAAGGCTGCTAGCAGAATACTGCTCCCAGGCAGCTAGGATGAGGGTCTTAAAGCCCACACCTACAAGGCCACATCTCCCAACAGTGCCACTCCTGGGCCGAGCATACACAAACCATCACAATGTTCAGCGTGGTTACGTTTGTCACCCTTGTGCCGTTTAATTTACTGGCTTGGTATTTCCCCTGGAAATGCCCTTTCTATTCCAGGGTCATTTGTACCTGATTTCCCCCTAACAGCTCATCTGTGGGTCTGTTGAAAATAACATGTTTCTCATAAATTACCATGCCATCTGCATTTTCAATATTCTTTCACTGATGTTGACCTCCTTGAGACTGTTTTAAATTTGCATCCCTCATGCTTTAGAAAGCAAACTGTTATGCACTGGTGACATCACTCCTCTAAGGACACAGAACTTACTCAGTGAACATTTTGATTGGACGACAGTAAGCAGAGAGTGCCACCACCAACACCTAAACATCGTTTTGCTTTGTTTTGTTTTGTTTTGCTGCTGTTTGAGATAGGGACTTGCTATATAGCCCAGGGCAGCTTTGAACTTTCTGTCCTGTCTCCTCCAAACCTCCTGAGTGACAGGCACATGCCACCCAGACTGTTTCAGTACTGATTGTCCTTCTGCCTTACCACAGCTTCTTCAAGGACGAGTCCAGCCCAGCAATTTTATGTAGGCAAGTAGATACCTCTGGCTGAAGGCATTAGGAAGGGCAGCATTAGGGGGTTTTCAGTAACTTCCCTGTTTTAAATTTCTGGAACCACCTAGAGTAAGTAGCTTAAACAACAGAAAATAATTTGTCCTAGTACTAGAGATGAGAAGTCAGGGTCAGTTTCCTTTAAGGCCTCTCTCCTGGCCTTATGGGCAGCAGTTTTCTTCTGGTGTCTGTCCATGCCTCATCTCTCCTTAAAGGATACTAGTCCGTTAGATGAGGGCCTGCCCATATGACATCCTGTCTCCAAATGTAGTCACACTCTGAGATACCAGAGGTTAGAATATCAATTTGTGAATTGTGGGGAAACACAAGTCAACTTATAGTACTACCCAGCATGGAGAACCATGCTCCTCAGTAAATTCTGCAAGCATCAACTCAAGTATCAACTCTTAAGCTTCCATGTGCTGGGGCGGGGGTCATCACTTTGAGTGACGTGCTTTATACTTAAAACTTCACTCAGTTTAAGGCCAGTAGAGAGGAGTGATTCTGCTCCTTTGTCTCTGATCCAGGATACTCCTGCTGCTGTGCAGGAGTCCTCTAGATTCTATCTAGGAGGTTTCTGAGACAGAGGGGGTTCACTGAGACCCACTACTGGGAGAATGAAGCAACTGGTTCAGTCAGATTTTGGAGCCCCTAATGCAACATCCCTCTCAAGTGTGGAGCTTTGGACTCAAAGGATCTGTAGGAAGAGTTAATTCATGTAGGCGTAGGCGTTAGTTACTGATCCAGAGCATTCCCATGCATTTGCAGCATCCTGGGGCTCCTGTGAGGAATAACAGGGGTACTGACAAGAAAACCCTCGAGGGAAAAAAAGCACCACAATGTGCGCTTCTGAGGGACTCTGCTTTGGGAAGTAAATGAGCCTACCCCATTCTAAAGGGTCATGTCCTCCTACTCATGTGCAGCCTTTGGTAGAAGACTTGACCTTTTCTGCCTCTTCAAGAGGTTTGGAGAGAAAGGGTCGGTAAAAGCTTCTAGAACCATAAAACATTCCACGTTCACATTGGGATGGCTCCTGTCACGCATTCAAATTAGGAGGTACCTCATGATTCACCATTTATGTATAGTAGGTAATAAGATGTAGAACAGCATAATCATGGTAATAAGACAGAGCTGGAAGAAATACCATTGGAAGGACATAAACATCTAGTCTGTTCTTCGTTTTGCAAGCGAAGGAGAAAGAACTAATACTTGTTGAGCTAGATACTTTCCTGTTACTAATCCTACAAGGTAGACATTATTCTCATCTTGTAGCTAATAAGATGTCGTATTATAGTATCTAGTTTAAGGATACAAGCCAGATCTGGGACTAGAACCCAGGTCTCATAACTCCTAAGCCACTTAAAAATATGTATTTATAATATATGTCTGAGTGTTTTTACTGAGTGTAAGTATGTACACTGGGTGCATGTCTGGTTCCTATAGAAGTCAGAAAATGGCATTCGATTTCCCTGGAACTGGAGTTACAGACAACTGTGAGCTGTCATGTAGGTGCTTGAAATTGAGTCCTGGTCCTCTAGAAGAGCAAGCAGCTAGTGCTCTTAAACACTGAGCCATTTTTCTAGCTCCAAAGTTACTTGTATCTGGGTTATAATTCTATGCAAAGTCCAGTAAGGTACGGCTCTCAATTTTTAATACCTCAACCTATTTCTTCTCTAGAAGATCACATAGTCTAAGAAAAATTCCTGGCATTGCACATAAGTGATAGAATTGTTCATTGCTATTGGGATTCAACTTGGTGAAATGTCCAGGTCACTTGGAAGCCCACCATGGGCCTCACTTAGGTCCTACAGAGAGTATGTGGCTTAGAGATACATTGGAGAGTCCACTTTTCAGAAGGGTGGTGAGTATCGGATGAGCAATAAGGATCAGAAGGAGGACCAGAGGGTCTATAGTTGTACAAATGAGAAGGGAGACAGGTTGAAAGAAAAAAAACAAGGGTGGGGGCTGGGGAAAAGAATAGACCATAGACTATTCCACAGGGCTGTGGGAGAAGAGAGAGGCTTAAGACAGATTTGAACTGTGGGAAGTTACTTTGTGTGAGTAGAGCACAGCCATTGTGAAAACAGGATATATCCAGGCACAGATCAGAAGAGAAGAAGGTGGGTTACAGTGATGTGAAAGGGCCAAACATGTTGTACATGTTGGGCTGTTAGAAAAAGCATAGAACTCACAAATCTTCCTTCCAGAATAAGAACAAACTTAAAACTACAACTTCACATTTTATGTCCATGTAATAAAAAACCAACCAATCAACTCTGAAAAAATACAAAGTAATCCTAATAAAAGAACAGATCAGCATTTTCCTTTTTCTGAAGCTTCCTGAAGAAAGCACCTTGGGTGCTGAGGGGCTCCATGAGCCATATCTATTCATCCCTGGGCTGGAGGGTGGGACAGGCTTTTGGGCCTATGAGCTGTTGAGGACATAAGCTTGACAGCACAATAACCTTGTGTTTTAGAGCCAAGCTTGTGACATCTTAACTCTGTCGTGACTTTTTCCACAAGTGTAGTCGCTTCTTTTCTCACCATTTTGATAGTGGGTCAGAAAACACTCCATTCTACCTGCTGCACTCTCCCCTTAGACAATTTTCATTTTCTTCAGTGTTTTTTTCCCAGCTCAGTTTTCTTCTTTCAAGCATTGCAAATATATCTCTCTTCACCATCTCTTTATCTTTTACCTCATTTCTGTCTTGCCAAAACTCTGGTTTCCATGTCACTGTCTACCAGAGTGAGGTCAGAGGAATACTAATCATTCTTCTATGTTTCCCCTCCCCTTGACCATAATCCCTTCCCCTGAAGTCATACTTTTTTTTTTCCTCTCAGAATCTTACTTCTTTGAGCTTGCACAATTATTGGCTCTCATCTGTCTTGGTTTTTAATCTTCTATCCTAATGAGCAAATCCTGCAGTTGTCATGTCCCAGATAGAGCAGGTTGGCAGGACTGACTCAGGAGCCCAGCTTTGTCACATCCTAACAGCCACTCAGTGGAGTCTCACTTCTCTGGGCTTCTCAGAAAGTGCCCACGGGAAGCCTTGGTTCTCAGTCTTAGCTTCTCCGGACTATCTACCCAGAGTCAGCCACTGATGTCTCTGTGCACACAGGTGAGGGAACCCAACCATCTCCATTCAGATTTCATGTGGGTAGCACTGAGTGGTGTACCACTGAGAGCAGTTGTGGAGAAGCCGTGGCTCCCTGGGTAGACGCTGGCTTCAGTCCCTTGGTTTGGTCTCCAGTTGGAAAACCAATTCCCATGCTACAAGTTGTCATGGTAACCACAGAAGCTCTGGTGGCTGGGCTGGCTGGTAGCTTGCTGAACCCGGACAGGGATACAAACCCAGCTCCTTAATATCTACAGAGCTGGGGTGACCCCAATGGCTTAATCGCTGTCAGTGAGGGGACTCTCACTTTTACTCCCTATCCCTTAATATCTTTATTCTTCATCACTAAAGTAAAATATCACTTGCTTTGGACATGGGCATGAGCAATATTTACTTAAAATAAGTCAATGTTTGTTTAAAATAAGTAACCTGAAAAATGTTTTTCCTCGTTCTCTCCCCTCGGTTTTTCCCCACAGAAACACCACCCTTGCTTTCTAAATACCCGTTAGACATCTACAGTTTGTTATTTGTGTGCCACAGTTCATTTTCCCCCATCAGGTAGAGATCCCATCCTAAATGCTTGCCACATACTGGAAAGTAGGTGCAGCTCTCCTAGGGTGTACATTTGAATAGGTCAAATTGTGTGCAGAATGCAAAGGTATAACTGGAGCGGGATTGGGGTGGTCATCCACCCTGATGGACAACGCACTGTTGTCACGAGGTTTGGCGATCCCAAACCAGGTGGAGGGTGCTAAGGGAGATGTGGCTGAGAAGCAGACAGACAGGGCATGTGTAGATACCACTCCCCGCCCCCCAGGAGCCACAGTTCCCTTTCCTAAGTTTTAAAGTTATATGTATGTATTTCAACCAATAGTGGAAAAGCATCCGGAATGGAAAGTCAAGGGGCTGGCCAGTGCCATTTTGGAACGTAAAAACAAAAATGACTACTGAGAAATATTCTGTTTTTCTTATGTACCTTTGAAGATGGTTCCAAGGATACATTCCACAGGCTTTCTGATGAATGCACCAGTGTCCATCGGAATTAGATATGCAGCCTCCCTCAGGGACTTCTTGAAGAACCGTCCTTATCTGGATGTATAAGCTGGGTGGAGGGTGCTCTCTGAGACAGATCTCTCTCTTGTAGCCCAGGCTGGCCTCAAACTTGGCATCTTTCCTTTCCCACTTTTGAGTGCTGGGATGGATAAGTAAGTCCTGATCACTAAAATCACGCAGTCTCTCCTCTTTACTCTTGTATTCTCATAGTTTAAACACGATTTGGGGATGTGGCCTAAAAGTTTAATTTCTTCTGAGAGGCTCTGACAATACCCAACTAATACAGAAGTAGAGGCTCACAGCCATCCATTGGACTGAGTATAGGGTCCCCAATGAAGGAGCTAGAGAAAGGACCCAAGGAGCTGAAGGGTTTGCAGCCCCTTAGGACAAACAACAATATGGACTAACCAGTACCTTCAGAGCTCCCAGGGACTAAAACTCCAACCAAAGAGTACACATGGTGGGACTCATGGCCCCAGCAGCATATGTATAGCAGAGGATGGCCAAGTTGGTCATCAATGGGAGGAGAGGCCCTTGGTCCTGTGAAGGTTCTATGCCCCAGTGTAGGGGAATGCCAGGGCCAGTAAGCAGGAGGGGGTGGGGTGGTGAGCAGGGGGAGGGGGGGAGGGAACAGGGGTTTGTTTTAGTTTTTGTTTTATTTTATTATTTTATTATTTTTATTTTTTGGAGGGGAACCTGGGAAAGGGGATATTGTAAATAAAGAAAATATCTAATAAAAAAGTTTAATTTCATTCAAGGCTGCTTTGAAATACACAATAGGTCATTTGAAGCTAGTGTTACTATTATTTTAGGCATTACCAAATTTGCTTCCAAAATTCCTAGTCTTCACTCATTATTACATCGTGTGTTACTGAGATTTCTCTTTTTGTAAATTGTTGTTTTTCAACAGATAACACTCACAATCCTTCTGGCTTTTGAAAACATCACTATTTCTGTCTACATTGGCACTCAGATCAAAGCAGCTGTGCTACTGAAAAGGTATGGGGGACACTGAATAAAATATTCTCCTCTGTGTCTCTCTCTCTCTCTGTGTGTGTGTGTGTGTGTGTGTGTGTGTGTGTGTGTGTGTGCAGACAGCCTTAGTTGTCATTCCTTTGGTACCATTCACCTTATTTTTGTGAGACAGTCACTCACCGACCTATAGCTCCACTAATTAGACAAGCCTGGATGCCACTGAATGGCCTGTCTCCCCTTCCCTAGTGCTGTGACTACATTTGCCCCACCCATTCCCAGCCTTTTCCTGTCTATGGCCCCGAGGCTGCAGTTCAGGTCCTCATGTTTGTGCAGCAAATGCTTCCTTGATTGAGCCCTCGCTCTAGCCCCATGAAAGTAGTTTTTAAATTTTATTTACTTCTGAAGGCTGGACAGCCTAGCAGTTCAGAGCACTGGCTGCTCTTCTAGAAGACCAGAGCTCAATCTCCAGAGTGCACACGTTAGTTCATAAGTGCCTGTAACTCTAGTTCCAGGAGTCAGGCACACTCTTCCGACCTCCAGGCACCAGGCATTTGTTGCATGTACAGATACGAGGGCAAAACATGCATGCACATGAAAAGTCTTTAGCACCTATGTAATGCAATATGTAGGTTAAATCATATGGAATGACCAGAATGTGGGAGCTTTATTGTTGAGGAAGGGTTAAAATAATCAAATACTGGTATTTTCATATAACTTAACCAAATATGTGAACAGGGAAAATTTCACTAAAATATTTTAAAATCAGTTCCCCTTTTAATATTAATGATTGCTTTCTAATGTATTAATTTTGTGAGTCGAGATTTTACATAGTAGGTTTCCTTATAGCAGGGCCCGTTTAAGACTTTAGCAGACGTTCTGTTTTGCACATGTGTGGTATGATGTCCTGACTCGAAACTCAGGAATTCAAGGGCAACGAGAAATCTTTCAGCACACATCTTTCACAGCATCAACCACAATCCTCCCTGACAACTTGGAGGTTACTGACTCTGAAACGCAGCCAGTTGTTGAGAATCCAGCATGTATTCTCTCCGTGACCCTTAGAAACTGGCCTGTTTCCTATTAATGACTTTTTTTCTTGGTTGTTGTTGTTGGAGGCATGTTCTAGTCTAGTTTTTCTGGTTAATTCCCAGATCTTCTGCCATTTTTTCTTGTACAGCCCGTTTTCTTTGTGGTAGGTCTTTTACCAAAAAAGACACCACGGACAGAAAGAAAGCTTCTGGAAGTTATCACATTTCAGCAAGAAAACTGTTCAAACATCTGACAGTCATTCGCAACTAAGCATCTCTGGTCTCATCCATGGAAAATATCACACATAGCACAGAAAATGCAAAGGGGCTGGCAGAAGGTATCTGTTGAGTTTGCTCTGTGCAGTGTTCAAATGAGTTCCTAGGGGACAGGCGACAGTTACTTGCTCTTTCTGGTTTAACGAGTTGGGAGTGCTCCTTCTTGCACAGAGTGAGGAACCAGAGTCCAGTTTTGAAGATGAACTTGAGAAGTTAGCTTTCCTATTCCAAAAGTCAGTGTCACCATGGCTAGGATTTAGGGGCAGGGCTTAATAGTTTCATTTCATTTGGAGTAATTTGAAATATAAAACATGTAAGCATGGAACATGTACTATTATTTTAGAAGATCATGAAGGGTGGAAGGAACATCATTAGAATTCCCAGGCAGACGGGGTCCATCCATTCCTGTTGGCACTGGAAAGTCAGGTCACCATTGTTCCAAGGGGCCCTCAAGAAAGTGACTCCTTTAACTCCTAGTTAGGAGCTTTGAACTTGCGTTCTGTTTAGGAATCCAACAATTTTCCGAGGTTGTTATGACACGCGAAAAAACTCTAGTTGACCTTTGGAGTTGAATTGGTTTAATCCCAGGATGTGACAAGTTTTTAATTCACAGCAGCATTTCATCTCACCTAAAGGCATCTGACTAGGCAAGAGTAAGAGGATTCTATAACCTTTCTTTGGAGCACACTTCTAGTAGAGTAATAAGAGCTCCATCAAGATAACTGCCATTTCCTTCTGTGTGTGGTGCACACACGCCTTATCCATGTTTTGTGCACACATGTGCATGCATGCCCCCATCCCCAGTGTGTAGGCATGGTGTTGATGTTGGGAGTCATTCCCATTTAATCTTTCACTTTATTCATTAAGGTAGGGTCACTCAATCAAATCCAGAGCTTGCAGACATGACTATCCTTGCTGGAATTATACAGATAGGCCACTAGGTCCCTTTGGCATTTGTGTGGGCTCTGGGATTTGAACTCTGGTCTTTATTCTTCCACTGAAATCTCTAACTACTGAGCAATTTCTCCAGCCCCTCTATTTTCTTTAATGGAAATACTCTGTTATTTATTGAGCTTGATCTAGCATATAAATTACAGTATCGCTAGTGGAATTTGTAGGATGGGAACTTTAGGATAATTAGCAAACCAGTCACCCACCCACAAGAGACACAATCAGAGAAAGTCAAGCTTTATTAGTTTCCACAATGACATGAAAACCTTGGCTAATAATTATAGTTCTCTTAATTGAGCCTCAGGTGGCAGCTTTTTGCCCATCAACTAAGTAGGAAATAGATTTCCATTTCATGCCTGGGACCTTGTACTAATTAATGTAAGAAATGCCGTTATTTACATGTGTATGTCTTTGAACCACAGATGCCCAATAGAAATAGAGTGGTACCCATCCATGCAATAGAAAACTTACTCATAACAAAGTAGAAAGGTATCAGTGAAATTAATTTTAATTATATTATTTTTTCTTTCTTTTCTTTCCTTCTTCTTCTTCTTCTTCTTCTTCTTCTTCTTCTTCTTCTTCTTCTTCTTCTTC
>NW_022196891.1:64719086-64728907 GCF_008632895.1 Mastomys coucha
CTCTGTGTAGCCCTGGCTGTCTTGGAACTCACTCTGTAGACCAGGCTGGCCTTGAACTCAGAAATCTTTCTGCCTCTGCCTCTGAAATTCTTAACCTAACACATCCAAAATTAGTGTGATGTTGGTGTACTGCCAATATAAAAATCATTAAGGAGGCAGTTTATATTTTGGCTTCTACACAAAGACTTCTTAGAAGTCAATGTGGTTTTATAGGCAAGGTGTGTATCAACTTGGGCTGGCCACATTTCAGGTACCAATAATTACTGATAAGTAGTGGCTGTCAGATTGGGTGATAAAGCCTTCAACTGTTCCCAAATCCACTGTCAGGTAGAAGGTTTTAGAGGGGGAGGGGAAACAGGTCCTGGTATGTGGAATAGTGTCTAAAATGTAAACCTAGGGCTGGAGAAATGGCTCAGTGATTAAGAGCACTGACTCTTCTTTCAGAGGTCTTGAATTCAATTTCCAGCAACCACAGGATGGCTCATAAACATCTGTAATAGGAGGCAATGCCCTCTTCTGGTGTGATCAGAACAAGTACAGATACTCAGAGTCCTCAAACGTGATAACAGCACAGGTGGTTTGACCTGAGGCTGAGAACAGACAGGGGACGGGACAGAGAGAGCTGGGAGTAAGTGCTATGTCTGCTGCGTTTGTATGTGCTGTATAAGAAGTGTCTTCTTTTTCCCCTTATTCCATCTCAGGGCAGTTTGCCCACATGTCTCTCCCTGTATTCTCTTCTTGGGCTGCAAGAGATTTCTTATTTTGCATTCCCAGAACCTCATCTCTGAAGCAGACCAAGCTCATAGGCCTGTTTTATAATTGTGTCATGAATATCAAAAGCTTATTGTTGAAGCACTAGCAATAATGGCAGTAACAATTCAGTTACAATTCCGGTAACAACTCCAAGTCCTTGGGAAATGTTCCATTAAGTCACTCTTAATTAGGGGAGAAGACCAGAGGCAATTTCAGTTTTGACCTATGGGTGGCAGCATTGTCTAAGTCACGAGCTACTGCACTATTTTCCCCCCTCTACCCCCTTGTGCCCTGTAACAGGCTCAATCAGGAAGAGACCTTTTCATCAACAGCTCTCTAGACTCTGGACTACAAGCTCAGCTGCCAGCATTTGAGGGACGGAGCTTGGAGAAACTCTGAAAAGAGAGTTGTCACTGTACAGGGGAAGATTGACAGGCCCAGAGTCAAAGAACCAATTAAGAAACTGTAGGGACCCTGGAAAGCCATGATGGAAGATCCTCAGGTCAGGATGTAAAGATGGTTTTGTTTAAATTTGTTAGTTTTCATCAGGTGGGCCCAACTGACTAATTTAGTATAATCAATTGATTGACAGAGAATATTTGGAAAACTTGTAAAATTACCCATGAGAAAATAAAAAGCTCTACTCGTACATCTCTCTCTATCCCTCTATCTGTCTATCTATATCAGCGTAGAAAACTATATTTCTATTGTTCCAGAGGCTAAACCACAAAACTTTTCAATCTATAAGTCAAGCTATCGGCACATGGATATGGGATTAAGGAGTGGTGTGTGCGTGTGCGTGTGCGTGTGCGTGTGTGTGTGTGTGTGTGGTCCAGTGTCACACTTCTAGCTGATGGTAGACATCATCATGCCCCTGAAGAAATGGCATCTTCACCTTTAATGTCCCTTTCTTGTTGATAGTATTGTGATAGGAGCATATGGACAAAGATTAGCACAAGAAAGAAGAGGGAGACAGAAGCCTTTCCTTACCCTGATGTCATCTGACAACAGAACAATCTCTGAATAAAGCCCAAGAAATACAAAGGAGTGAGATGGGGTGGGTTGTCGGACTACTATATGTGGTCTTTCCTTTCTAAACAAGCTATCTATTTCTACTCCATGTCTATCTTAAAAGGCTATCCTTGGGCACATAGTGAGTTTAAGGTTAGCCTGAGATATATGAGACTTCCCTGGGGGGGGGTTAGATAAATCCCACCACCCCGTGCTTTTTGGTGGTACTGGAGATTAAGTGTAGGGCCTTACTCATGCTAGGCATGTATTTAATCACTGTAGCCCTGGGTCCAGGATGTATTAACTGTTTTTTTTTTTTTTTTTGAGAATTTCCCATATTAGTTCTGTATTCACATCATTTTCAGTCCACACTCTTTCCCCATGCAGTCTTTCTGTGTTCCCCACTCCCTCTCAACCTTGTGACCTCTTCTTAATCATTACTGTTACATATGTATGTCCATCCATACATATGTATATGGTAGTACAATCTGCTGAGGCAGTCAGTGTTGTTCTTCTATGTATTTTTTTAGGGATGACCATTTGGAATTGGATATCTTATCAGGGGCTATACCCTGGAGAAGACTGGTTCTCTCCCAGCAACCATTGATTTCCTGTAGCTCTTTATCTAGGGGCAAGGAGTATCAACTATTTTTATTTTTCTCATTTTACAATGTTCTATGTGAATATTGTTCTGAATATTTTTATTTTTAAATTACACACACACACACACACACACACACACACACACATATATGTATCTGTGTCTACCTGTGGGTATATGCACATGTGTGTCTGCAGAGGCCAGAAGGGAGGCATCAGGTTGCAGGTGGTTGTGAGCCACCTGCTGTGGGTGCTGGGAACCAGGCTCAGGTCTTCAGTAAGAGCAGTATGCTCTCTTAAGTGCTAAGCAATTGCTCCAGCCCTAAGAATATTTATCAAAGGAGCAAATGAACACCTAATGTCACTGTGAGGATATGTGTCATCCCTTCTTAACTTTCTCTTCAGACTAACATCCCCCCCCCACCCCCAGGATCTCAACCTTTCAGCTTGAGTGCTAAAGAACTATAGCTAAGATTTATTGCAAAGTCGATCATCAACAGGAGGAGAGGTCCTCCACCCTGTGAAGGTTCTGTGCCCCAGGGTAGGGGAATGCCAGGGCCAATAAGTGGGAGAGGGTGGGGTGGCAGGCAACAGGGATTTGTTCTTGTTGTTTTTGTTTGTTTGTTTGCTTGTTTGTTTTTTTGGAGGGGAAACTGGGAAAGGAGAAATTTACATGTAAATAAAATATCTAAAACAAAAAAGTTTCTGTATATACACACGTATAAACATTGAATTTTCTCTCTATATATGTAAACATATACACATTTTCATTAAAGTACTTGAAGGGTGTTTAAAAAAAATAAAAAACAAATAAAAAAAAGAAAAGTTAGTTATGAGGAGGAGTGTCAGTGTCTTCCGCATGAGGGCAGAGCTAGGCGTTTGGTTCCTCAGATGCAGTCTAGCAGAGTATATTCTTGTTTGAGGTCTTCAGTTCTCTAGAGCATCTCAACATCTGGCCTAGTTGTTCTTGGGACGGTTAGTGCATCCCCCCTCTTCAGGGATGTTCTCACATGCTTCCAAGGCAGGGAAGCACACAGATGAAAGGAGAGATGCTGTCTGGGGGCTGGAATCTGGATCCCTTGGGAATATCTTCACGTTTGGTGACTGTATAGCATTTCTAGGTTTTCCTTTGACCCACAAATAGAACCAGATTAAGGAACTAGAAGCCGTAGCCAGGTTGCTGAACCCAGTTTGGTGGTGCCTGACTGTCCACTTGTGAAATCCAATCTTGAGTGTGGAGTTTCCACGGCCTCTCATTCGCCTTTGAGGGTATTTTCCTCTCTGGGCACATGTGGATGGGTTGTTTGTTAAACAAGAGGCAGTGGAACTCCAGGGAGAGACCAGTGGAAAATGTTTTATGGGATTTTATTTGTGTATCTTTCAGTATCACATTTAAACCTTCTAATCTGAGCACACAGGCAGTGGGAGCTCTTAGTTTCTTACCAGCTCTAGTAGAGTTAAACTCCTTTGGAATAAAAAGAAAAACACAATTCAGTTGCTTTCTTTGTCAGATCCTGTACCAGACAAAGTCAGCAGCACATGTAATTGCCCTGGGTCTTCTATAACGAAGACAGCACATGCTCCCATCCATTTTTCCTCATCCATCTTAGGCATGTTCCTCCCTCTTCCCAGTGTCAGGCTAGGCCCTGGGCAGCCATGAACCACTTCATCATCACATGCGAGGCACTTCCACTCCCCACACCTGCATAGGAAGTACTTTACCCACAGAGCCCCCGGTTTGTTCCCATCGCCCTCTTTTTACACCTTGTTAACTCTATATGTAGTCTTCGATATAGTCCACTGAGATCTTTCTACATCAAAATGAAAGGGGTTAATTTGGAAAGGTTTTTGCTGCAAACAAGTAGATCCCTGTGTGCTTACAAAATTCTCTCCTGCATTCTTACTTTTTTAATTAAATTAATTGTGTATGTGTGTGTGTGTGTGGCATTTATGTGCTACATGTGCCCATATGTACATGTTGAGGTCAGGGTAGGATATCAGTTGTCCTGGTCTATTACTCTCCATGTCATTCCATTGAAACAGGGTCTTTCATTGAATCTGGAGCTGGGTTGGTGACTAGCAAGTTCCAGAAATTCTTCTGTCTTTATATCTTCAAAGCAATAGAGTTATAAATGCTTTTGACCATGATAAGCTTTTTTTTTTTTTTTTAAATATGGGTTTATGTTTGGGCAGCAAACATTCTTACCCATTGAATCATATACCCAGCCATACACCTGCTAACTAAAAAGTTTTATTTATTTCTATTTTGTGTATACGAGTGTTTGCTTGTCTGTGTGCACATGCAACACATGTGTGTGCTTAGTTCCTGGAAGGTCAGAAGAAGGCATTGGCTTCTCTCAAGCTGGAGCTCCTGTTGGCTGTGAACTGCCATGTGGGTGCTGGAAACTGAACCTGTAAGAGAAACGAACATTCTTAACTACCCAGCCATCTCTTCAGCCCCTCTCTGCTTATTTTAGAAGGAAAGATTTGTTTATTTGTTTGTTTTTATTTTTGTTTTCTGAGACAGAGTTTCTCTATGTAACATCCTGAATGTTCTGGAGTTCACTCTATAGATCAGGCTGGAGCTGGGATTAAAGATGGATGTGTATCATCATGGCCTGGCCAGAAGGAAAGATTTTGGTATTTTTTCCTTGAGTACTGCAGTGATTCACCTTGAGTCTTTGTTCCTCTAGTCTTGTATTCTATATACTTTCCCTTTTTAATATAGACCTCTTTATTTATTGTCCTCTTTCAATTTTTATTGATTTATTGTGTGCATGAATGTATGTGTGTGTGTGTGTGTGTGTGTGTGTGTGTGTGTATGAGCTTGTGTGTGCATGTGTAGAAGTCTAGAAAGGGCAACGTGCAGATGTCAGTTCGCTCCTTCTACTGTATTGGTCCAGGGGATCAAACTCATATTGTCAAGCTTCCGCTTTCTTGAACAGAAGAGTTTTTTTCAAAGGTAATTTATGGGCCAGGGGTGTAGCTCATTGGTACAGTACTTATTTAGCATCATGAGGTTCCAGAAATGCATTAAAGAAAGAGACACTTTGATCAGAAATACTGTTGTACTTTGATCAGCTGAGGTTTAGAAATTTTATATGGTGCATAGTCTGAGAATTAGAATTCAGAGTTAGAACTGAAGGTGTACAGATCCTGAATTCCAATTCATGAAATACCCCACAACAGGCTGGTAGACCAGATGACTCAATATACAAGGAAGAAAAACCAACTTTGAAGAATCTAGACAAGAGTGACTTCTTTGAAAAACAAATGATCTCTAAGTAAACCTTTACAGTGATATTAGATCATATATTCATAATATCCTAGCCAATGTAAAGCGTTAAAGTTGACAGGATTGAGGGACTAATATTCCCAGAGTGCTTTATAGTTTGCTAACTTTTATGATAAAACATGCTTTTCTTTTCTTTTGTATTATTTTTTATTTTTTATTAGATATTTTCTTTATTTATATGTCATATGATTTCTCCTTTCCCAGTTTCCTCTCCAAAAAATAACCCCCAAAAAACAACAAGAACAAACCCCTGCTCCCTCTCCCCTCCCCATACTTGCCCCTCCCCCTCCCCTTGCTCACCACCCCACCCTCTCCCACTTACTGGCCCTGGCATTCCCCTATACTGGGGCACAGAACCTTCACAGAGCCAAGGGCCTCTCCTCCCGTTGATGACCGACTTGGCCATCCTCTACCATACACATGCTGCCAGAGCCATCAGTTCCACCATGTGTACTCCTTGGTTGGTGGTTTAGTCCCTGGGAGCTCAGAGGGTACTAGTTAGTTCATGTTGTTGTTCATCCTAAGGGGCTGCAAATCCTTCAGTGCCTTCAGTCCTTTCTTTAACTCCTTTACTGGGGACCCTGTACTCAGGTCAATAGATGGTTGTGAGCCTCTACTTCTGTATTAGTTGGGTACTGTCAGAGCCTCGCAGGAGAGAGCTATATCAGGCTGGAGTGCCCTTCCTTCAGTCTCTGCTCCATAGTTAGTCTCTGCAACTCCTTCCATGGGTATTTTGTTCTCCCTTTTAAGAAGGAATGAAGTGTCCACATTTTGGTCTTCCTTCTTCTTGAGTTTCTTGTGGTTTGTGGATTGTACTTCGAGTATTCCGAACTTCTGGGCTAATAACCACTTATCAGAGAGTGCATACCATGTGTGTTCTTTTGTGATTGGGAAAGCATGCATTTCTATTTAGTCATCAGCACATCCTGGTGAAGAAAATATTACTGTTAATGTGTTTTATGGTAAAGGAACCAAGTGGTGATAATTTAGATTGAGTGCTTCAAAGTCACATGCAGTGACAGACAATCCAGGTTAGCTGACTTCAGATCTCAGATTCCCATCCAAGTCTTCATTTCAGCGAGCCAGTTTGGTAAAGGACAAAAGTGGACGCATGCACCTTTGAAATGCCTTTCTTATCAGCTTCATAAAAAGAAGCAGGTTCTTACATGCGTGGCAGCGTGTAGGGATCACTGAATGACTGTGTTGTTGGTAAGGACTGAGCAGTAGTGGAGGGAAAGGAGAGAGTTTCAGCAGAAGCAGCAGGGGAGAATGACAACAAGGCAGGCTGGGACCCGAGAGACAGCCTTGGGGGTGTTTGGGGGAGTGTCAGGCATGAAACTGATGGCATGTCTATGCTCTGTGACAGTAGGAAGAGGATGGGGAGAGAGGCTCTCGAGAAGTTTTATTTTATTATGGGTAGAATATTCCCCTGGTGCCTCTAAAAGACACTGCTGCACAGCTTCCTGGTGCTTTCCCAGTTTCGCTGAGGGCCAACTTGTTCTTTGGATTCAGTTCCTCTGCAGTTGGTCCAGCTGTGTGTCACCAGAATGTATCCCATGAGCTTTTAATCCCCATTTCAGTCTCTCATGGGCAGTTATGTCAGGACAGGGAGGTCAGCCTTGGGTGGAGTCCAAGCTCAGCAATGCCGAAGAGGATTCAGAAACGGGCAGACAGCAGCCTGTCCCTTGTCTAGTTGGCTGTGTGGACGGAGGCCAGTCTCAGAGGCATTCTGAGAGCCTTCACTTTGGAAATCCTAACGTAGGACGTTCTCCGTGCTAATCATTTTGCCCTTCCATAACTGCCCCAAGGCCGAGAGTATTCTTTCACTCACAGTGTCAGGAGTCACACAGGTCCAAAGCGAGATTTTTTATTTTTACTACAAGCTTGCTCTAAGCGAGGTCTTGTGACCTGCTCCCACTGCTGTAATAGTCTGGGCGGCTATGCCAGCCTTGGGTCATGAACTGGGGATGGAAGTGTGCTGCCCCAGCTGAACCAATGACATTGTCCCAGGAGACAACCACAGAGTCTGCTCAGAGTCAGGCTGGGAACAGGACACTGAGGACAAAGGTAGAGCCTGCTGTGGAACTTGTCCAACACCTGAGGACTTCAGGACTCATTTCCCGAGGCCTGAGCAGTCTGTAAGTTCAGGAGTAGGAGCAAGACGCTGAAGTTTGAATGGTTTTTCTTTTTAAAATTGGAGTATGTGTATGAGTTTGTGTATTTATGTGCATGTGTGGGTGTGAGGGCGCATATGTGCCACAGCATGTATGTGGAGGTCATAGGAGGACCATGAGCCATTCTTCACTTTGCACTTTGTATGATGTAGAGTCTCTGTTGTGTGTCGCTGTGTCCACCAGGCTAGCTGGTTTGCAAGCTTCTGGGGATTCTTCTGTCTCTGCCTTCAGTCTTGCTGTAGGAGTGCTTGGGTTACAGACTTCCACCACCATCTAGCCTTATGTAGGTTTCGAGGATTCAAACTCAGGACCTCACAGTGATGCTGTTAGATACTTTACTTACTAGTGCCTCTTCCCAGCTCCCAGGAGCAAATATTTCTTTTTATTTATTTATTTATTTATTTATTTATTTATTTATTTTAAATTTATTTATTATTATACATAAGTACACTGTAGCTGACTTCAGATGCATCAGAAGAGGGCAGCAGATCTCATTATGGGTGGTTGTGAGCCACCATGTGGTTGCTGGGATTTGAACTCAGAACCTTTGGAAGAGCAGCCAGTGCTCTTACCCACTGAGCCATCTCTCCAGCCCATTTCTTTTTATTTTTAAAATGTCTTTATATTTCATTTTATTTTATTTACATGTATGTGTGACTGAGTGTACGTCTATGTACCACATACATGCAGGAGCTTTCAGAAGTCGGAGGAAACATCAGATCCCTGGGACTGAAGTTAGAGATTGTTGTGAGCTGTCATGTGTGTGCTGGGAACTGAACCTAGGTCGTCTGTAAGAGCAGGGAGTGCTCTTAAGTACGTCACCACCTCACCAGCTCCATTTATATCTTTTGAGTTACTTCCTATGAAAATATGAAATTATTCTTTCAAATATGTGTACTAACTAAAAATACAGGCTGGTGCGCAAGCAGTTCTATAATTTTGGGGGCATCATTTCAGAGCTCCCTCCTTTGATTTTTGCAGCTCCATTCACCCTAAAACAACAGCCCTCATTTGAATAAATAAGTTTCGGTATTGTGTTCCTTCAAAAAGTCATCTAACAGGCTTGGTGGTGCACACCTGTAATCCCAATACTTGGGAGGCAGAATTGAGTTTGAGGCTAGCCTGAGCTGCATAGTGAGACCCTGTTCCAAATGTGTTTTTAAAAAAGACAGCTACTTCACTTAGACTATGACATTTTGAGTGTTCATTTTGTATCACACAAGGCTCTGTGTTGCAAGCAACACTTTGAAAAACCAAGTGGTTTATCTGAACTACTGCAGCAAAGTACCATAGACAAAGTGCCTTACCAACAGCAAGAATTCGTTTCTCCCAGATTTGGAGACTTGGAAATCCAAGACTAAGCTGGTAATCTGGCAAGGACCCATTCTATGGTTCAGAGACCGCCGACCTTTGTTCTAGCCTCACATAATAGAAAGGTAAGGGGTACACCCAGGATCGAGAGCAGACCTTGGGCACAAGCTCCGCAGCCAGTCCCACAACCCCCAGAGGAAGCCTCATTCCCAGGCGCTCTGACACACCCAGGATCAGAGGTGAGCAGGAACCAACATCTGTCCCAACACTGGGAGTAACTGGGACCAGCTTGACCAGGCACACAGGAACTCTGCCAGCCCAGTGACTCGGGTTCCTTCTGGTCTGTCTGGGCTGGGGTCCAGAGCAGACCTTGGGTGCAAGCTCTGCAGCCAGTCCCACAACACCCAGAGGAAGCTCCACTCCTAGGCACTCTCACACACCCAGGATCAGAGGTATGCTGACACACCCAGGACCAGAGGTAAGCAGGAACAAACATCTGTCCCAATACTGGGAGTAACTGGGACCAGCTTGACCAGACACACAAGAACTCCATCAGCCCAGTGACTCGGGTTCCTTCCAGTCTGTCTGGGTTAGTGTTCTAAGCAGACTTTGGGCACAAGCTCCGCAGCCAGTCCCACAACACACAGAGAAAGCCACACTCCCAGGTGATCTAACAA
>NW_022196891.1:64730241-64741994 GCF_008632895.1 Mastomys coucha
CTAATCGATTGAAATCCAATAATATGAGGAATTGGAAATTTGTTGATTGTCATCCAATGGTCTCTCTCTAATTTTGTAATTGTAGAAATAGGTCCAACATTGTACAATCTATATACACTGTCAGCTTGTTTGTTTGTGACAGTGTCTTGCTGTGTACAACATAAGGGTCTTAAAATATTGCTTCGCCTATCTCAGCCTCTCTATATGTAGTATTGTTTATTTCATGTTTTTACACTATACTATGGTTTTCAGGACAGCTTATATATTTCAAAAGTATTTATATACTCAAAAGAAACATAGACAATTAACTAGGGAGGTGGCTTGTAAGAGAACAACAAAGTGAGACTGAATGCTTTGCTTGACATTTGTAACTCTTGTATCAAGTTTGAAGAAGAGGACTTTATAAGTTATTATTTCTCTGAGATGAATGCTTTTCCAAATTATCACAGCTAATGAACCAAATTCTTACCCTCACTTAAAGTCTGTACCACCCTCCAAGCAGAACCATTGTTCATTGAAACAGTTGGTGAATGACTTTATGGATAGACCATCTTAATACCTGCACCATTTCTTAAATGAATGTAACCTGTTCTCTGTGGGCTGAGAATGAAGTCACTCACTCAAGTCAAATAGCTTTGACCATAGCAGGAAGTCTGTATCCAAAAATCGAGCCTATAATTCATTTCTTGGTGCAGCAGAACTATCAACTCTCAGCTTAGCTACGATGGAGGTAAAAATCCCTTGGTGATGTGAGGGTCATTGAAATACAGCCTTATTACAATGAAACCCAATGTCTAAAAATTGTTCTTATTTTGGGCTTGTACCACAGTAAGAGCCAAGATTTTAAACTCTACTAAATACAAAACATACAAAAAGACTTTATATACTCATGTTCACTTAAGAAAATACTAGTAGTGATGTATTGTTTTGAAGTATACAGCTAATATGTTTGGAGTTATTTAAATTTATATTGAGAAAAATGTATTTTCACTATTGCTGTAGATGAGCATCTACATAAGACTGTTAAATCGATTGTTGTTTTATATCAAAAATATGTATTTATTAATAAAACCAAATTAAAAAAAAAAGAAGGGTAAGGGGTGTCTTGTAGAGCTCTTGTGTAAGAGCAACAGACCTGTTTGTAAAGGCTCCTTCCTATGACATCACAGACCCCATATGCTGCACTTTCTAATACCACCACTTTGGGGGGTAGTTAGGATTTCAGTGCAGGTTTTGAGTGATATAAATATTCTGGTTAAATCATAATAAAGTTTAATTTAGTGTTCATGTGCCTGAAAAGATTGGTACTTTGTTATCAAGGCTCAGCTAGCTGCCTTGAAGGTCTGCCTTTTCCTAACGCCCAGCTTTGCTGTCCTTCAGGTTGTCTGAAGTTTTGTCTGTGTCATCTGGCTGTCAGCCCAGAACTAACTAGAAAGCCACGAGTTACTGTTAGGGCCTCGATCGTCTGGACTCAGTTTGAGCTATCTTCCGAATCAACATGTATAATCCACAGGGTTAATTTGTGCATGTGTGTGTGTATGTACATATATGTTTACGCTTTTGTGCATGTGTGCATGAAGGCCAGAGGTTGATACTGGCTGTCTTCCTCAATCAATTTCTACCTTAGTTACAGAGCAAGGTCTGTCACTGGATTGGTGGTTAGCCGTACCAATTAGGCTAATTTGGTTTGCCAGGGAGCCATAGTAATCATCCCACTTCCTATTGTGATTACAGGCAAGCGTTGCTATCCTTAGGGATCCAAACTCAGGTCCCCACTTTTGCACAGCCAGCATTTTACTGACTGAACCATCTCCTCAATCCATTAATGGAATTATTATATGATTATGTAACAAGCTAATAAAAAGGCATATTTTCAGCCTGGTGGTGGTGGTGCACGCCTTTAATCCCAGCATTTGGGAGGCAGAGGCAGGCGGATTTCTGAGTTCGAGGCTAGCCTGGTCTACAGAGTGAGTTCAAGGACAGCCAGGACTACATGGGAGAAACCCTGTCTCAAAACAAACAAACAAACAAGCAAACAAAAAAAGAGCAAAAATTAAAATAAAATAAAAAGGTGTATTTTCCCTAGGTTAAAAGCTGGCGAAATCAGACCTGGTTCTATCACTTCTTATATCACATGTGTATGAGAATATTTATAATCTTTGATTATAAAATGTAAGAGATTGAAGATGTTCTGATTTTCATAAAACCTCTGACAGCTTGTCTGACATAAAGAGCCACTCAATAAATGATACACATTAGTTTAATAGGAATTTGAGGCATCTACTAGACATGGTGGTGCATACCTGTAATTTCAGGTTGGAATGAAAAAGTCAATTAAGACATGGTAAATGCCAAGAAAAGGGAATGGACAAGGACCTATAAAGGAGAAATCCCAGGTAGCATGTTTATAGGTGGCACATTTATGTAGCATGCTCCTCTTGTGTCTGTATCAGAGCTGTGACTAAAAATATACCACAGAGTGAGTGTAGAAGGGCCAGTGGGCTAGCTGGGACTGTACTGGAGAGCTCACCTGCTATTGTATGTGTGGGAGAGACAGTGGGCTAGCTGGGACTGTACTGGAGAGCTCACCTGCTGTTGTATGTGTGGGAGAGCTGGTGGGCTGGCCAACTCAGCTACCACCTAGGCCCAGCCCCAGGGCTTGGAGTTGGCTCACCCCAACATCCTCTCCTTTTGTGAACTACTGGAGCAGGCGAAGGGGCCAATCCTACAGAACCAAAGGTGCAGGCTCTCCATGACATAGGGCAACTCCAAGAGCAGTCCTGATGAGGATCCAGTATTGACAGTGGAGCAGAAGCCAGAGGCCTCGAACCAGACCAGTGACTCGTTGCAATGAACATTCGCAAGTGAGCTGTTTGGGCAGAAGGGTGTACCATGTGATACAACATGACTCACTGCAGCTTCCACTGTAAGAGTTTTTCCTTTGGTGGGAGAGGTTGCAAGAACGGAGGACAGATATGGAGGGATGAGGAGATGAGTGGGATTGGGGTGCATGATGTGAAATTGACAAAGAATCAATAAAAAAGTAAAAAAAAACAAACCCCAAAACCAAACCAAAACCAAATCAAGAGATACTATTTTAAACATTAAACACATTTTACATAGATGCTATCCAATTGATAATTTCCAACCCAGAAATTCACTATTTATAAGTGTGTGTGTGTGTGTGTGTGTGTGTGTGTATACACATCTTTCTCTGATGATTTAAGACTTAGCTCATTGGATGATCACTGTCCTGGATAGGAGGTTATCCTGTAGGCACAGGGGCAGGGCTCTGAGAACACAGGCCACAGGCAATGCCTGGGCTCATGATTCTCCTTAGGGGCTCCTGACAGTTCTGAGCCTAGGTCCCATGGCAGAGAGTCTGTCTTGTTAGGCAGCACACAGGATACCTCTGATGTAATATATATATATATATATTATATTTATATATTGAGAGGGGGGTGGGATCTGAAGACTGTCAAACCAAGTAGGAGAGAGCTAGCCGGCTCAGAGACACCGTGTTCTGAAAGTATTCTTGTAGAAATGCATTATTTATATTAGTATTTGTCACACTGACTCATATGACCTCTAATGTCAGAGACAGACTTGTGCCCTTGGCAAATATTTCTTCTGTGAGATGAATTCTGTAATTCAGAGCTAAGTTAATGGGTAAGGTTTGGGGGGTTAAGATGAATAATTCATATTAAAAAGGAAAACTAAACTGGTATAATTGTTTTTTTTCTCTGATTTAAAGTGGCTTTTGAGAAGAACTTTTAATAAGACTTTAAAAATCAACTTTGTACTTTTCATATTTTACGTATAGAATGTATTAGCTCAACCAATTACATAATGCTTGCCAGGCCCTAGGCCTGCTGTTAAGTGCTGGGGTCATAAAGATAAATAATCACTGCTCTGCGGGAACCCGAGTTTAGTCATCATAATGCAGCAAGATCTGAGTATGAAATTTGTTAAGGTTCTGTGGGCCAGCATGGGCAGTGGGTGTGGGCTCTAGCTTTGGAGTCTGGGGAAATTTTAAAGTGGTGATAATATTTGTATGGGGGATTGAAGGAAGAGTATGAAAAGTATAGGTGGGTGTGTGCATTGAGAAAGAAACGTCAATGCAAAGTCCTGGGACCCTGGATGTCAGCACAGCATTTCCTGGTGAATGACAAAGAGCACTGCAGGACAGGGCTAAGGAGCTCACTGGGACTGCTCCGAGAGGCGTCCAATTCCTTATGCTCACTAGAGTTAACCGCACCTCAGATGCTCAGTTTAAAAGTTAACAGGGAGAAAAGGTATGGTCTCTGTGAGGTTCCCCTTTCCAACAATCCTTGAGGACTTTACAGAAGAGGAACTTGACTCCTCAGAAGCTTAAATAATCTCGCCAGACTCTATAGGGAAGAAGAGAAGTTAGAATTTGAATTGGCATCTGCCTCACCCTTAAACCCACAATGCATTGCAATTACCACTTCTTTCTCTGATGATTTAAGACTCAGCTCATTTGGATGATCACCCTTCTGGATATGAGATTATCCTGTAGGCACAGGGGCAGGGTTCTGAGAATACAGGCCACAGGCAATGCCTGGGCTCATGGTTCTCCTTAGGATCTCCTGACAGTTCTGAGCCCAGGTCCCATGGCAGACTTGTTAGGCAGCACACTGGATACCTCTGATGGAAACGTGTTGTGTTTATATTTGGATCAAATTACCCTGCTTGGAATTCTTATGTGGCTATGGCTTCTCTCTCCTTCCTGTCTGCTCTTCTAGCTTTGTTCCTGACCTTTCCCCAGTTTCTTCTTAATCTGTACGATGATTTATTGTAGTGTTACAGGGAGAAGCTTAAAAAACTGACATTTTGTTCAATTGGACTGCCAAGTTTGAGAGAATCACAGATAATACTCATTCTTCCCATGTATCCCCCACGTCTCCAGCAGGGATGTACATCCCTGGCAGGGATCATGTCTCTCTGTGCCTTTCACAGACCTCTCTATGCTCAGGTTCCTGAGATCACAACCCACTCTGAGTACCCTGTACTTTCTGGTTACAACCAGGCCTTTGGAAACCCTCAATCCGGCTTGATGCTGGGTACTTCACTAACAGGCAGCTTGCTGATTTGGTTAGACTGGTTCATCAGGAAGCCCCAGTGATGCTCCTATCCCTGCCTCCCCAGCACTGTGATTATAGGAGTGACCTGCATGCCCAAATTTATTTATTTACATTTTTCTTTTATTTTTAAGATTATAACACAATTACATCATTTCTCCCTTACTCTTTTCTTCATCTAAGCCCTCCAATATACCCCTTCTTGCTTTCTCCCAAATTCATGGCATCTTTGTTCATTAATTTTTGTTATATGCACATATGAATATGTGTATACATATTTATTCCTCAATATAACCTGCCCCGAGTCTATAACGTCACTGGTATAGATGTCTTCAGGGCTGGCTGCTTATTATTGAATAAGCAATCCGTGTGCCCTTACTTGGGGGAGATCATTTCTCCCAGTACCAGTGTCTGTGCACTGTCTGCAGTTCTTTGTGCAGGGCTGAGGCCTCGTGGTCTTGCCCTGTCCACTTTGGCTTGTCTGTTGTTATTGTTCCTGTTGAGCTCATATTCAGGCAGCCATGTTGGTGAGACTTTATGGCTACAGCTCTGACATTACTAGGAGACACAGTAAATGCCCGATAACCTGGCTTGTATAATCTTTCCACCCTCTCTTCCACAATGTTCCCTGAGCCTTGTGTTAGGTAGTTGGGTCTGAGCTCCACAACTCTGCATTTTGATGGTTGCCATTTTCTGTAGTGTTCTCTGTCTGTTGCAAAGAGAAGTTTCTTTCCTCAGTTAAAAAATACTCCTTTTATTATGTTCCAATCGTGTGTCTGTGTGGATTTCTCTGTGAGTGTAGTGCCTACAGAGCCCAGAGGAGGACATTGGTTTTTCTGGAACTGGAGTTACAGGTGGTTGTGGGCCATCCAGTGTGGGTGCTAGGAACTGAACTCAGGTCCTCTGTAAGAGTAACACATGCTCTTACTTGCTGATTGATTACTCCATCCCACAGAGAGAAGTTTCTTGATGAGGGATGAAGATTACACTTATCTATATGTATAAGAACAAATATTTAAAGTGGTGGCTATAGGTTCTCCTCCAAGATCCATGACTTCACTAGCACTGGGTAGTTGGCTAGGTTTCCAGTACTAGACAAGATTTCCCTGTTGTGGAATGGGCCTTAAGACCAGCCAAAGAGCTGCTGGTTACCACCATATATGCCGTTTATACACCCGCAGGGTTATCATGCCATGTTGGCTGTTGTCATGGGTTCATAGGCATCATGGCTAAAGAAGACAAAAGCTTACTTCCCTCCTTTGGAAGCTTCCAAGATGCCTTCTGGTACCATGAAAGCTATTCCTCAGGGTGGTATTCGTGTCCATTTCAGATCAGCGGCCACTGGACCCTGTGTCTGAAGTGCATTAAGCAATAGGGACTCTCCTTCAACCTCTAGGGAGTAACTAAGGAATATCAACAGCTTAGCTGTTTTGGGAGTTTCTTGGACAACCCTGACCAACAAATCAAAAGAAGGCTTCTCGTGCCTGGTGTTTTGGGTGTTTTGTTTGTTTTCTTAGGTGGTCTTTGGTTCTTGGAGAAAGCATTGTCGGCTCAGATGAGAAAATTTAATTTTCAGGGTTATTTTTTGTTTGTTTTTTGTTAAATATGGGTGCCGGGGTTCTGAGTCCAGGTTCTCATGCCTGTACAGCAATCATCTTACTGACTGAGCTATCTCCTGGCTGGTGCCTTGCTTTCTGGGTTGTCTCAGTGGACTCTCTGAGCATCCTGCAGAGTCTCTGCTTTCTAGCTTACCTGCCCTTCATAGCACTGTGGAGGATCCTGACAGGTAGAACAGAGACATACACTGGGGACTCATCTGCAGGCTGCTCCCAGCTTCCTTGAGGCCTCTGGTGAAGTTCTCCCTGGGCATTCCCAAGTCTGTGCTTCCCACCTCACACTAACCTATTGGATTCTCTTTCCATCTTTCTTTTCTGAAAAAAAGATCTTTCCCTTTAGCCTGCTTTTGGTTCAGCTCTCCTTGTTTCTGTCATCTTAATAACTGGGGTAACTGCCTTTCTCTTCACCATATTTCAGAACTCTGTGGATAGTCCAGGCATCCTAGTCGGGCACTTTCTTCTTGTTCCCAGTGGGAGGAACTAACCCCAGTGTGCTGGTGTTTTTGCATAAAGCCATACCAGCTCTGAAAGCAGCCTACCCCAGTACCCTTTCCCAGACCATAAAGTAGAGAACTGACTCCTGTGACTCCCACACGTATACCATGGCATATGCATGCTCCCCCACGGAAGAACACACTAGTAATGGATTTCATCCTGGCTTTCTTGCCTTGGCCTAGCTACCTGGATTTGGGGGTCAGAACTCTGGGTTCAGATTCTACTTCTTTACTGTGAAACTGAACAATATTTTTAACCCTTTCAAGCTCCCATTTCCTCATATGTAAAATGAAGAACATAAGGTATTTCTGAAATATGAACAAAAGGTTACCTGAAATAGGAGCTAATACAGTGACTGCTTCTGGGTGGTTGTTTTCATCCCTCTATTTTCCAGGGTCAATATCCAGCCACCCTGGGAGGCTCCGCTAGTCTACTGCAGCCAGAAGGGGGCTCCACCTTAAACTGTCACAAGCCTCCCATGCCCAGGTTCATGCTTTATTATTTCCTTTAATGTTTAGCATCTTGTTGCTGTTCTAGGTGCCAATTGGTTTTATTTGTGGTCCCCAGTCTACAGAAAGGTCCTAGAACACAGATGGTGTGGATGTCAGGTCTTCTCTCAGGTGTCCTGTTGTAGGGTGCACCAACACAAACGGGCAGCGCCTTCACTGTAAATGACAATGATTGGCACAGTGACTAAGTGAGGCTGTGAGGAAACCATCAGAATGCGGAGGACCTCGCTTTAACTTTGTCTTCCTGGTGTATTTAGTGGAATCACCCAGAGAGGTTAAAAACAAACATTGCTACCCAAGCCACAGAGGTGGGGAAGTTAAATCTAGATCTTTGTGGGTGGTGCCAAGAACAGGTAGTGTTATTGTACATTGAGGCTGAGAACTTTCCACTACTCCGAGTCAGCCCTGTCCACTTAGGAAAGTGGCTTTGGTTTGAATTTCCTGCTCAGACTGCTTTTCTGGGAAGGCTGGCTACAATGTTTGGTAGGAAGTAACTTTTGAAGAGCACAGGAACGTTTTTAAGTTCAAAGCATGCTACGAAAGAGACGGTTGTTTGCCAGAACACCTGCTGCCCACCTGAGCCTGTCCACTCCCTGGCAGTTGCATGCTCTAGGTCACTGGTACCACTGCAGACTCCCCAGGGTCCTAAAGTATTTATGATACTTACAGTGTTTCTGCAAGGTGAGCTTTGGGGCTAGATGCCAGAGCTGGTTGCTGTAAGAGTCAGCCTGAGTTAGCTGCTGCAGGCGGCTGGGAACCCTATTGTCAGGCCAAGAGAATCAAAACCAACAGCTGTGGGGAGGAGACTTAGGAGGGAGATCTCCTTCCTATTGTCTGTGCTACTTGTCAGACTCATTAATGCTACTTTCAAACAGATTACAGAGATACAGTTCACAAACCATAAACATCATCTGCCATAACTCAGTGAGTTTCAGCAGAAACTCACTGTAGAGCTGTGCAATGCTAAGCCATCGCCCCACATGCTTAGAAGATTCCAGTCACTCCCTAAAAGCGCCTGTGCAGTCGATGCCTGCTTGAGCCCCAAGTCCAGAGAAACTGCAATTGGCACGGTTCCTTTTTTTCAAAAAAGATACTTCACAAGAAATGGAAGCATACAGTATATAATCCTTTGTGTATGGCGCCTCTCACTTACAGTATTTCTGGCATCCTTGAAGCATATAGCAGTAATTCATTCATTTATCTTCCATCTTTCCTCCTCTCTGTTTTTCCTCATTTTTTTTTTCTCTTTTAGCTGAGTAGCAGTCACTAGGCTTCTTGTAACTTACCCACTCATCAGTCAATGGGTGTTTACTCTGTTTTTACTCTGTACCCTTTATGAATTATGCTGGTGTGAGCATTGCATATAGCTTTTAAGAAGTTTTTATTAATATCTATCCAGTATATTTATAATGGGTCTCATGACATATTTTTACAGACATATTCTGTATTGGGATCTTGTTTCCTCCCCTGTACCATCCCGTTCCCCTTCCTTTTGATCTCCCTCTCCTTCCAAACTGGTCCTCCTCTTTCCAAACAGGTCCTCGTCCTCCTTTCATGTCTGGTAAATTCATGTTTAACTTTTTTTTTTCCCAGAAGATTTTCAGTTTATTTCCTTTTAAAAAGTGTTTTCTTTTTTTTATTAATTTAAGTTTTATTGCATTATAATGAGAAAAGATACATGATTTCAATTTATCTGAATTTGTTAACATTTAAAAACATATTTTAAGTAAATAGAATTAATTCACATTCTTGTTTCACATTCTTGTTTCCCATTTGTACTCCAACTCCTCCCAGAGACCCCCTTCAATACATACAATACCTTTTTTGTCATATTCTTTAAAATTTATAAAGTATTATAACAATAAAAATGAGTATTATAAAAGTTGTTTGATAATCACTACTAGTATTTTCTTAAATGAACATAAATATATAAAGTCTTTTTGTTTGTTTGTTTGTTTGTTTGTTTGTTTTGTATTTAGTAGAGCTTAAAATCTAGGCTCTTATTGTGGTACAAGCCCAAAATAAGAACAATTTTTTGACATTGGATTTCATGACCCTCACATCACCAAGGGATTTTTACCTCCATCGTAGCTAAGCTGAGAGTTGACAGTTCTGCTGCGTCAAGGAATGAATTGTAGGCATGATTTTTGGGTACAGACTTCCTGCTATGGTCAAAGCTAATTGACTTGAGTGAGTGACTTTATTCTCAGCCCACAGAGAACAGGTTACATTCATTTATAAAATGGTGTATGTATTAAGATGGTCTATCCATAAAGTCATTCACCAACTGTTTCAATGAACAATGGTTCTGCTTGGAGGGTGGCACAGACATTAGGTGAGGGTAAGAATCTGGTTCATTGGCTGTGATGATTTTGAAAAGCATTCATCTTAAAGAAAGAGTAACTTATAAACTCCTCTTCTTCAAACTTGATACAATAGTTACAAATGTCAAGCAAAGCATTCAGTCTCACTCTTTGTGGTTCTCTTACAAGCCACCTCCCAAGTTAATTGTCTATGTTTCTTTTGGCTGTATAAATACTTTTGAAATATGTAAGCTGTTCTGAAAACCATAGTATAGTGTAAAAACATCAAATAAACAATACTACTAATAGAGAGACTGAGATAGGAGAAGCCTGATTTTAAAACCATTATGCTGTACATAGCAAGACACTGTCATGTACAAAACAAGCAGAAAGTGTATATGGATTGTACAATATTGGACCTATTTTTCCAATTACCAAATTAGAGAGACCATTGGATGGCAGTCAACAAGCTTCTAATTCCTCATATTTTTGGATTTCAATCAATTAGGATTGATCTGTTGGTAATATTAATTTTCATATTAAGATATTAAGAAAAAGTAACTGTTACTTCCTGTTCTTTTTGTTGTAAGAGGTGGAATTAGGTTTGTTGAAAGATTCCTTTCTTGCTTCTTCTAGGGTGTAGTTTTGCTCCTTTTTTTTTTTCCAGCTTTTAGGAACTTTATTTTCCTTCCACCTCGCATGCGGAATACTTCCCTGGCCAGTATCCACCACATCAGACCCACTGAGTGAGCTCCCTTGTTGTTGCATGGGATGGCAATGTCCACATAACGCAGAGGAGAATCTGTGTTACACAGAGCAATGGTGGGCAGGTTGACATAAGAGGTCTCCGTGAGGGGCTGCTGGTCCACCCTGGGATCAGTCACCACTAGAAGCTGTGGCTCCCTGAAGGCTGCTTGGATCTGGTTAGTGAAGGTCCCAGGTGTGAAGCGGCCAGCAATAGGAGTGGCGCCTGTGGCAGCAGCAAACTTGAGCACAGCTCGCTGGCCAGTGTTCCTGGAGGAGATGACGCTGACATCAGCGGGGTTCTCAATGGCAACAATAGCTCAAGCCTCGAGCAACAGCTTCTCCCAGGTCCTCTTCAGATTTATGGTGAAGATATCGTCACTTTTCCTTTTGTAGATGTACTGCTCCATCTGAAAGTCAAGATTGGTGCCACCTAAGTGGGTTCCTGCAGCAAGGAATTTGAGGACATCTTCCTCCTTCATCTGCAGGATGTTAAGGCCTCCAGACATTGTGTAAGTTTCCCTTTAAGTTACAATGGGAATCAAGAACAACGCCTATGGAGCCGTCCCTGTGTAGCATGGAAAGGGTAGTTTTGCTCCTTATGTTGATGTTTTACATTTATTATCCTTTGTAGGGCTGGATTTATGGAAAGATATTGTGTAAATTTTGTTTTGTCATGGAATATTTTGTTTTCTCCATCTATGGAAATTGAGAGTTTTGCTGGGTATAATAGCCTGGGCTAGCATTTGTGTTCTTGTAGGGTCTGCATGATATCTACCCAGCATCTTCTAGCTTTCATAGTCTCTGGTGAGAAGTCTGGTGTAATTCTGATAGACCTGCCTTTATATGTTACTTGACCTTTTTCTTTTACTACTTTTAAAATTCTTTGTTTAGTGCATTTGGTGTTTTTATTATGATGTGACGGGAGGAATTTCTTTTCTGGTCCAGTCTATTTGGAATTCTGTAGGCTTCTTGTATGTTCAT
>NW_022196891.1:64742186-64755555 GCF_008632895.1 Mastomys coucha
TAGATTCTGGATGGTTTTTCTCATTTCCTTTACCTGTTTGATTGTGTTTTCCTGTAGTTCTTTAAGGGGTTTTTGTGTTTTCTTTTTAAGGGCTTCTAGCTATTTACCTGTGTTCTCCTATATTTCTTTGAGTGAGTTATTTATGTCTTTCTTAAAGCCCTGTATCATCATCATGAGAAGTGATTTTTAGATCTGAGTCTTTCTTTTCTGGTGTGATGGTGTGTCCAGGACTTGCTATGGTGGGAGTATTGGGTTCTGATGATGGCAAGTAACCTTGGTTTGTGTTGTTTATTTACTTACACTCCCCCCCCCAACCATCTGGTTATCTCTAGTGCTACCTGCTCTGGCTAAATCTGACTGGAGCCGGTCCTTCCTGTGATCCTGGTTATGTCAGAACTCCTCAGAGTCAAGCTGTCTCTGGGATCCTATGATTCTGTGATCCTGGGCTTGTTAGAGCGCCTGGGAGTGGAGCTTCCTCTGGGTATTGTGGGACTGGCTGAGGAATTTGGGCCCAAGGTCTGCTCAGGGCACCGTCCAGCCCAGACCCATGTTTAACTTTTAAAGAAGTCACGGAGTGGCTTCCTCTTCCTCTCTCTGTTTCTCCACAGCCTCACTGACACATGCTCTTGCCTGACATTCTTGTGCATTTGAGATAGCATCTCACCATGCTTTTATCTGCATTCATTAATGATCAATCATGTTGAGCACCTTTGCATGCACCCATTTGTCAATTATACATGTTCTTTGGCTAAATGTCATTTTAAATCTTTTTAATAATTTTAAATGTTATTTTATGAGTTTGTATATGGTGCTGAATGTTTTCATGTGTGCCACATGGGCTCAGGTGCAGCAGAGGCCAGAAGAGGTTATTGGATCCCATAGAACTGGATTTACAGGCAGTTGTGAGCCACCGTGTGGGTGCTGTGAACTGAACTCCAGTTCTCTGCAAGAGCAGAAAGTGCTTATAACCACTGAGCCATCTCTCAGTCCCTCTGTAAGTCTTTTAGTAATTTTACATGTTGGCTTGTCTGATGAGTTGTATTTTTCTCAGCTGCTAGGGACGTGGTCTGACTAGGCACAGTAGGGGAATGAAGAAAAGGCAAGTACAGACACACATAGCTGTGTACTGTGGCTCTCACATGACCACACATGGGGAGGTGTGCCCAGGGATGTACTGTGGCTCTCACATGGCTACACATGGGCGCAGTGACTGGGCTATTATTGGTCTTTTATGTTTCTATGTAAATCCTAACATCAGCTTCCTAAGTTCTGCAAAATAATTAACTTTATTTGAAGTGTGTGTTATTTCAGCTTATAGATGAATTTAGGGAAGACAGTCTCCACGGCAATAAAATTGTGCTTCCAATCAAGATGGTCACTTTATTAAATTCGGGTCTTCCTTAATTTCCCTCATTAATGACTTGTCGCTTTTGGTGTATAAGCCCTGTGATTAATGCCTTTTTGAGAGCTTGTGCAGTTCTGCCAGGAGAGAGGATTTGTTGTTGTTGCTTGTTTGGTTTGCTTCTTGTATTTTGCTAAGAGTCACCCTGGAGACAACTGACATAGCTATGAGACTCACAGATAGGAGCTGGAGGGCTGTGGGGAGGGGAAAGGCCGTGGCCTGGGGTCTGAGGATCAGCTCTAGCCTCCAGCTGGCCACTCGCCTGTCTCTAAGATGAGTGTACTGTAAATCCTGTAGCTTTCAGGCTATGCCATTACAAACAATATGTAGAAAGAACAGAAATCGAATGTTCACAGCTTGGTACCTGCGGTGACTGTCCATCATTAGGAGAGACATTGCAAGGAGAGGGAGAGGTGGCAGTAAGGGGAGATGCTGGCCTCAGGGTCTTTATCCTGGCCCTGGATTCTGTAGCTCAAGGCAAGTGGCTTCCAGCCCACAGTGGGAAAGCGAATAGTCTCCATCAGTTTGATTTCCAGACAACTCACTTGTGTAGCTATTATCCACATTTCATACCGAGAAAGCTGGTGTTAGAGATAAAGGTCCCAGTGTCACAGATCTGGGGAGAGGCAGAGCAGAATTTAAACCCCGACTTGCCTAATTCTAAAGCGTGTGCCTTTCTATGGTGTGTTCAGGGCTTAGGTAGAAACTCAAGGGAGGATCATGGTGAGCTATGACATCTGAGCAGATGGCAGAAAGTCACCTGGGCACACAGCTAGAAAGAGACGAAAGCGCAGCCTTTGTTTCTGGGTTTTGCCGGAACTTGACTGAGCACCGGATTTGAGGTTCTGATGCCTCCAGCTTTGATGTGATGGAATTTGTGGGAGGAAGGCAGAGCTCACACAGGATAAGTTCTGATATGGCTGGGATGTCCTCCTGCTGGTTGATTTGATCTTGCCGCATGGTATCGATAGTTCTCCAGATTTTTCAGTTGTTTTTTTCCCATGTGTGGGAGACCTAGGTTTGATTTCTAGAAAGTCCCTCAGCACGGCAGTGTGGAGGCTGAGGGGCATTGGAATTAGATGAGACTCTGTTCTGTTTCCATTATTTGCCAGCTTTGCGATTGGAGACCCATATTAAGTTTATTTGAGCCTTAGTTTGTCATGTAGAATGGTAGAAACAACTGTTATTGATTAAAATGAGATGGTGTCTAGAAATTGCATATTACTGTTAGATGTACAGTAGATCTAGTTAAATATCTTTTCTCTTTTCTACTGGAGTTTTTAAATAGTGAGATTTAGTTTTCAGGAAGTCTTAGCATGGGGAACTTCCTGATTAGTCAGCCTTAATTGTTGACACAATGCAGAGTCATTTCAAGTGCCTAGATGAGAAGGGCCCAGCCCACTATGCCCAGCACCACCCCTAAGCAGGTAGTCCTGGTTGTATAAGGAGATTACTTAAGCATGAGCCAGCAAGCAGTCAGCATCCCCTGTGGCTCCTGCTGTACCTTCTTGGTTGTGTGTGAGTTCCCTGCAGGAAGTGATGCTTTCTGGAATAGTAAGCAGTCCTGCCTTCATGTTTCTGCTTACAAGGTTCCTGCCTTGCCTTCTGAGGTGATGGGCTGTGACCTTGAAATGTATGACGAAACAAACCTTTCCTCGCTGAGGCCGCTTTCCGACTGAGTGTTTATCACACCAACAGAAAGAAAACTAGACTAGAACAAGCTGCTGCTGTTGTAACAAGCCACCATGTGCAGAGGCTCCAAGTCACGTGCATTTACTTCTTCTCCAGGTCTCTCAGGAGCTGCATGGCAATGGCTTGGCTGAGCTTTGCTGGGGTGGGCTCCGCTCCTTGTGTCTTTCTGTTCCAGAGGATGCTCAGGACCTTGGATGAAGGCATTGCTGTTCTTAAGGTAAAGGCAGACATTTAGAGAGCTGGAGCTGCACACGTGAGTGTATGTGAACTCGCTTGGTCACATGGCCAACCTGTAAGCAAGTGTCAGGGAAATAGCCTTTGCCTAAAGGGAGTGTGGTACAGTAGGGACTTTGTAAATGGATAAGATAATCTATCTTATCAAGAGGGAATTTTAATAAAGGAATTTATTTCTTGGTGACCAAGGGTTAATGATATACATGAAGTATTTTAATCTTTTATCTTTTTCTTTGTCTACTGAAGCTGTCCCGATTTCAGCTCTTCTTATTAAAAGCAGAACTGATGAACGATAATTTGTTAATGTGTGACAATTTTCTTCCCACTTCTTCTTCTCAGTCACTTGTAATTTGTCCTCTACTTACTTGAATGTTGGCACTCGCCAGGCTTTCCTGGACCCTTCTCTCGCTCCTCTCTGCTCTCTTTTTCAAGTAATCCAACACTGAAGTGTGGTGGGACTTAGCCATTCTCGAGTCATTCTGATTTCAGCATGTTTGGCTCAGAGTTCCACATGTGCTGCCAGTTGTCTGCCCTGTGGCTCTGCTAGGATGGCCCTTCTCAGGATGGCTCAGGATGGCCCTGCTGTGATGTCTCCATATAATAAAGCAGCAATTCTGGCCACCCTGAGTTCCTCCTAGGACCACGGCACTCAACTGTATCCTTGAATGACTTCCCACAGTTTTTAGGATAGGGACCGAATGTTTTCCATGCCACAATCTGGTGTTTTTCCGGTCTCTCATTTGCACCACTGTCTCACTGCCTGTCGTACAGCTATAGTGTCCTCTGCTTTCAAACTCTTAAGTGTGTCATGCTCCTCTTGGCTGCTGTATCTCAGGGCTTTGTACATGGTTCCCTGTTCGGAAAGTTCTTACCCTGACCTCCACCCCTAAAGCGTTAGCTCAGGTATCTCCTGCCTGCCGAAGTCCTCTCTCCCTTCTCCAGGCTCGGAGAGTTGGTTTGTTTTGTTTTCTTTTTGTGGTCTAAAAAGCTTATGTGTGCAACACACACACATATAATTATGTTAATTATATATATGTACGCATATATACATAATGAATATTCTGCTATCGTTTCCTTGTGTGACTCTTCACCTGGGTTGCAAGGTCACAGGGGAGGTTCTACCTCATTCTCAATTTTTTAAAAAAAACATCATTAAAAAGTTTTAAGTTAGTGTGTAATAAACATACAAATTATGGGGTATAGTATGATATTTCAATAAATATATAAAATGCATAATGATCAGATTAGAGTACCTAGTGTACTCATCATTTCAAACTCCCAATAAAAATGTTGAGTGTGTGTGTTTGTGTGCGTGCGTGTGTTTGGGCGTATATGTGAGTGTCTGTGTTTGGGTGTGTGTTTAGGTGAATGTATGTGTGTGTTTGTGTTTATGTATGTGTGTTTGTGTGTTTGTATTTATGTGTGTGTGTGTTTGTGTGTATGTGTGTGTGTTTCTATGTTTTGGTATATGTGTGTGTTTGTGTATATGTATGTGTGTTTGTGTGTGTTCATGTGCTTGCCTATGGAAGCCAGAGACTGGCCCTTGTACCGTCCTCTATTGCTTTCTGCCCTATTTATGCAGAGACACGGTTGCTCGTTGTATCTGAACTGAGGCTCCCCATTTCAGCTGGATTGGATGGCCAGCTAGCTCCCTGATGAGCCTGTCTTCACCCTGTTGGTGCTGGGCACCCATGCACAAGTGTGTACTGGAGTTTACAAGGATGCTGAAGATCTTACATGACAAGCACTTTACCCACTGAGTAATCTCCTCAGACTCCCAATTTTTATTTGTATTTTTTTGGAAATTCTTTAGTTTTAAATGGTACAAAAACCCAGTTAAGACTTAGAGAAACCAAAGTTCTTAACTAGAGAAGTTCTTTTTAGCATGAATTTTGTATTCAGAGTCATGGAAGATGGGACGCAGAAATGCTTTCAGAGTTCTTCACCAAATCTTTATTTGAAGGAGTGAACTGATGTTCTTGCCAGATGTTCTGGAATTAAGGTTGAGCAAGGCCAATATTTCCATGGTGCATATGCAAGAGGGAACTGGATCTGGGGAGCTAAGAAAGCTCATTATCTCGTCAAAGCCACCATTTTTTTTTTTTTTTTGAGGACCTACTTTTTGGCATGGACTAGATTCATCTTTCACACAAAGAATCTCTCAGCTGTAACATTACAGTCTGAGTTCAACCTCTATTTCCACTTGAGAGAAAATGAACATGACAGAGATTACTAATGTGCTCCGGCTCACAGAGCCCCAGAGGAAATGCCCATGTCAATAACACCACTGCTCGCTGTGGTAAATTTCTTCCTGCTTGCATTGGGAAGGGATAAGGGGTTAAGACTAGATTAGCCTAAGGAGATTTTCATTGGGAACTAGTAATCCCAGAGAAGCTCCTTAGTGGGGGGGGGGGTGGCTCTAAGGGTTCAGTCCTTTGCTGCAGACTGTCTTTGTGTGCCACCATCTCTGGAGAGTGGTAGGGAGCTGCTGGCATGTGCCCTGGCATTTACCAACTTCAGAAGAGGTAAATAAAGAAGAATTACAAGCCATCAGCAATTTCTGAGAGAGGCCAGATCAAAGGGACAACAGGCCAGGCTTAGTGAATGCTAATTGGGAATGAGCCCAGAGTCACTAAAATGAGTTCAGGGAGTGATGTGCAATTAGCCACCAAGTTGTATACCTGCGTGTATTGTTCTTGTACGTTAACCCCTTGGCCTAAATAACTGGCCTGCTTAAGAAGCCAGCCCTCCTGCATCCTTTCATCATTAGTCTCTTGTCAGGCTCTTCGTTCTGCCCACAGTTCCCCCATGTCCTCAGCAGTTCTTCCGTGCTGTCCGATCTGTTACAGCCAATGCAGTCTCCACCATCTGGCTCCTTGCAAAGAACCTATAAGCCTTTTAAAGCCTTAATAACAATTCTTTAGGTGCTTTGTGACAAATCTGTCGGCTTTTAACTAGAATGTTAGGGGACAGCAGCCAGATGCTAGAAAGGAGTGAGATAGGATCTTACAAAATCAAATTTGGAAAACAGATCTGGCAAGGAAATGAGAGAGAGAGAGAGAGAGAGAGAGAGAGAGAGAGAGAGAGAGAGAGAGAGACTGAATGAGAGTATGCATGTGTTGGTAGAGAAAATATCAAACATGATATCAGGAGGGCCTGGATGGTTAACACTTCAGTTCTGCTAAGTACTCGTCAGTTGAAATAGGATGTCTGGGAATCTGTCTCACCTGTCTTACCCATAGAGTAGGGTGGAAAGACACTAATGTCTTTGCAGCTATATGTCACTAAGGGGAGTTAACACTCTCCTCTGCTTCACTCCAAGATGCCACAATTCACAGGTGTTACATTTTGTGTAGCCACACCCCCATCAAGCCATACAGCAACGTTTTAACCTAATCAGACTAACTTGTCACCTCTTTGTGTTTGTGCATGCGTTCATGTATGTGTGACCTCTTTGTGTTTGTGCATGTGTTCATGTATGTGTGTCCATGTGTGTGTATGTGTCCATGTATGTGTGTCCATGTGTGTGCATGTGTGTGTGTATGTGTGCAAGTGTACATTCATGTCCATGTGTGTAGGCATGATAACAGAAACAGAGACAATGTATTTTCCTTTGTCTCTCTCTGCCTTTTTCTCTAAAGATGGAATCTGTTAATGAACCTGGAGCTCACTGATTTTTTGCTAGCCTCGTTACCTGCAGTCCCATTTTCCCCACTTGCCCAACTCTATGCTGGTGTTATAGGCATGAGCAACCACACCCATCCTTTTGATGTAGGTGATGAGCATCCAAATTCAGGTCCCCATGCCTGTGTAGTAGGTGTTCTTACCCACCCAGCCATCTCCTCAACCCCAGTACCGCTTGTTTTAATGTGCATTTATTTGGTTTTTGGTGAGAGTAAATATATCTTTGTGTGCTTGCTGCAAGTTATCTGTTTCGGTCCCTGTTTCTGTTAAGAGTTCTCTATTTTCCCTTCTGTCTTCAGCTGTTTCTTGAACATTCTCGATATTATCCATAGGTTAGGATTAGAGATGGCCTTGGAGATAGTTCTCTTCCAGTTACCTCATTTGAGGAGACTGAGCCCAAACGCTGAAGCTTATTATATAGCGAAGAGAAGCTTGAGCTCAGAGCAGTTCCACCTAATTGTGTGCAGAGGAGGCCTTTTAGCACGACAGGGATTGCAGTAAGCAGTGCAGGTTGAACATTGCTGTTTCCCCACCCCGATTATCCTTCCCAGGCAGAAGGGCCATTTGGCTTGACCAGTTGGTTGAGACCTACTCTGGACCAAAGAAGCTCTTACAGTCTATGAGGCCCAAGTCTCATTATCCCCACACAAGCCTTTCTTAAAAACTGGAGAACTTCATGCAAAGTGCACTGATGTCTACTCCTTCTGAGGACTTAGGGATGGCAGAGACCTGGAGAACCCTGGTGCATGCAATGGGCTGTGGGCTTTACTTGGAGAAACACTGAAGAAAAACAGTTTCATAAGCTGCCTGGTCAGTCTTCTGTCCCCACCCTCTTGCTGACTTTCATTCATTTTCCAGCTGCCAAACAGAACTATGGGTGTTCCCCACACGTCTCCCTTCATCGTACCTCCATGATCTAACCCCTAATATCCACCAAAATGCCTCCTCCTGTGCAAACTCCTCTGATAGTCTCAAGATCTATGTCAGACATGGCCTCCGGTACAAAATGCCCCATTGATTTTTCTGGGACTCCATCATCAGGGGCCAAATGCCAGTGAAGTACAGTGGGCTGTGTGAGCCCAGGCACACTCCTGGAACCATGATGGCTACCCCTGCAGAAGGTGGGTAAAGATTCTTCTTGGAAGAAGACAGTAACATTCTAGACCAGGTCATCTGTTCTTTTTATTTTAAAACATCCATTTGTATCAAATGCACATGCACATCTTTATTTAGGAAGTAGGATCTGTACAGTAGTGGTTATGAAGACAGCAGTCTCCCATCCCGGTTGCATGCTTCTCCCTCCCGAGAGACGGACACTTGAAACCCATTGGAATGACTCCTGATACCTCCACAAGATACACTCACACTGTTCCTACACTACTCCTCAGTGTCAGATGCCTTTGACTCCACTGCGAGGAAGCGAGCGGTTAGCTCTGCCTTGCTTCTGCGTCTTCCATGTATCCCTTCCCCTTCTCCACATTTTATGGATTTCCCAGGTGTTTTTATTTTTGCCTGGAGGGTCATGTGACACTGACTTAGTGACTGTGTGGCCAGCTCCCTGGCAGTCCAAATCTGAACTTCTAGCACCTATCTTTCTCCTCATCTTCCCTCTGATAATTCTTCCCCAACTTCATGTTCAGCCACTCACCAATTATGTAACTGTTCCTCATCTTATTTGTATCCAAGTCTCTCTGTCTCCATGGCTACTGCTTTTGGTCAGTTTCCCTTCTCTTTCCTGTGGAAGATACAATACTGCTGGTCTCACCCCTGCAGGCATCTCACACATCTCTTCTATGCCCTATGGCCAGGGTGAGCGTGAGTTTTCCCCTCCTCTTCCTCTTCTTTTTCTTTCCACATTGAGGAGGATTAAACGTCGGGCAAGGATGCCAGGCAAACGCTCCAGTCCCAGAGTGAGCTCTCTAAAGCAAAAATTAGGTATCATTTTGTGAATAAAACTGTGGAGTGTGTTTCAGGAGGAAATTAAAATTCCTTATCTTGGTGAGGCAGAGAGAGTTTTTTTTTTTTTTTTTTTTAATTCCCATAGCATTTTGTCTCCCTGGCACATACTTTTCTTTACATTAGGATCAGAGTGGCTATATAAAAAAGTGAGTGGAAGTTACATGTGCCATTAACTGCTTGGCCTGAAATGTGCCTATTCCATTTGTTTTCTTTTTCTGAGGCTTATGTTCTAGGTTCTGTAGCTAGAAGACCCAGGAGAGGCTGCCTCACCCACTTGATTTTACACAAGTAAGTGCTAAGTCAGGCTTACTTTGCAGTTACCTGTTGCTGCAGGATAGACCCCAATGGATGTGTTCCCGACTAGTCTAAGGCCCTTGGAGTGAGGGAGGGGTTGTTGCTTCTTTCTCTAGCATCGTCTGTCTCCTTTCCTTTAGACTATATATTCTAACCACAGCGATCTGCTAGGCTCTCCCACTCGCAGCCTTTGTGAGCGCAGTTCTTGTTGTTTAGAAAGCCTTCTTGTCATCTACCTCTGCTTTGCCACTTTGGATACTCCTATCTTGACCTGCAAGTCACAGCTTAGATGGCTCTCCTTTCTGGAAAGCTTCTAACATTCTCTACTACATACAGTGTGTGTGTGTGTGTGTGTGTGTGTGTGTGTGTGTGTGTATGTGTGTGCATGTGCATGTGTGTCTGTGTGTGTGTGCATGTGCATGTGTTCGTGTGTGTGTGTGCGTGCATTCCTTCTAACTGTATGAACTCAGTACTTGTATGTGTGTACACATGCGAGTGTGCGTGTGTGCATTCCTTCTAACTGTATGAATTCAGTACTTGTGTGTGTGTGTGTGCATGTGCATGTGTGCGTGCGTGCATTCCTTCTAACTGTACGAACTCAGTACATGTTGACTTTTGTCTCCACCAAGAAGCACTGGAACCCCAATGCACTGTGTGGCCTTTTCAGGACCCATTAGATAAGAGGCTATGTCCACTCTGTGCCATCATCTTCGCAGAGAACCTGTTGGGAAAACTGAGTTCTGTTTCTTCTGTCGAGACTGTTGTAGTAGTTTAATTTGCAGAGATAGTATTGATTAAACGTTTGGTGATGGGGGTGAATATGGTCAAATTACTTGTTACGAAACCCTCTAAGGACCAATAAAAATACTGAAAAATATCTTAGAGAAAACTACGTATAATCAGATAGAGTTGTTTTGACTTCTGGCCTTGTGAGCTCTGTAACATGTAGCAAGCAATTTTACCTAGTAAACCTCAATTTCATACTCAAATTGATTAATAGTGACCTCATAAAATTCTAATGATTTAATGATACATACAAACACATGTGTATATACACACACTTAAAATAATGTCTGACTTCTAGAACTATCTAATATATGCTAGATGTAATTACTATTATTAGAAAAAATGCTCTAAATGCCAGTGTGGTGTTCTGCATTGGATCATAGAACAGAAAACAGCATGAGGGGAAAACTGGGAAACTCCAGATATGTGTGGAATTTAATTAAGACTTCTGTTTCAGCTGGGTGGTAGTGGGGAGGCAGAGGCAGGAGGGTCTTGGAGTCTGAGTCCAGTCTGGTCTACAGAGCAAGTTATAGGACAGCCAGGGTCACACTGAGAAACTCTGTCAAATAAAACAAAACAAAAGATAATCCAATACACTTGTAAGTTTTAACACATATTCCACTGTAATATGAGGTAACATTAGTGGAAGTGGGTTAGGTACATATAGAAACTTTCACTGAAAGTTCTTTGCAATCTAAAATTACTCCCCAACACAAATATCTACTAAAATGGATTCTCATGATTGATATTCATTTTATTCTCACTGTTTCCCAAGATGACATATACCATGACTTTTGTCATGTACAAAGGAAGACACGGAGGGACCACACACAAGTGAAATAACTCACCCACGGACACTTCAGGATCACAAATGTGGGAGTGGTTGCTGGCTTGAGGGGAGGGAATGCAATAACTACCATTGACCGAGTCCCTGCTGTGTATGAGACACCATCATATGTACTGCGTAAGCAGAGAACAGAGAGTAGACGGTGAGAGAAGATGCTCTCTGCACTTCAGACGATCATTAGGAACAGGAAGCCTGGATTTACATAAATATAAAACTGGGCACAGACATCAGCTTCTCTTTCAAGACCCATGCTCTAAACCATTGCCTAAACCAACTGAGGGGAAGTGCTGAGAAGAGACCTAGAAGCAAGAGCGGGTCTAGCTGGGGCTTCAGTGACTGACCACCTTCATGGATGGGAATTGCCGTCTGAACCTTCACCAGGAGTGCCATTTGATCTGGGTAGCAAGCAAAGGAAAGCCTGGAATGTGTCCTTGGACCTGCATTGAGCTGCCCTTCTCTTCTCCTCCCCTTCCCTTGGTGTGTGCAGCCCTGAGAGTGGGACCACAGTTGTGTGTACTTTGCTGCTCTGCTGAGCACTTCAGTCAGGACAAGGGCTCACAGTCACAGGACATCATTTCGGTGTCAGGAAGTTAACAATCGATTCTCTTCTTACCACACCTGCGCAAGCTGCACTTTGCTACTGAGTACCTCAGAAACACAAGGGTCACATTGAGGAGGTGACCTGGCTGCTTGACAATTAACCTGGTGGGCAAAATGCACCTAGGGCTGGTTACAATATTAGGCAGTTAACAGTGACACGGCTGTGCACCTCACATTTCTCTTGGGCCAAGGTGCTGTGATATAGTAGTTATATCTAACTATATTCGACGATGAGCTTTTGTTAAGTGTATGCTAGGGAGGTGGCTTCATGGAAAAGAGAGAATGTGGCTTCCTGCTGATAGCAGTTAGTTAGGTATGCCCAGGCCTCAGGTTCTCACTGGTAGGTTATACAAAGCTTTATCATCTGGTCGTGTGACCTGGTCGTAAGACCGAATGTGAAGATAACATGGCCACACAGTACTTTTCACTTCTCTGCAGACTGGTTTACTCTTTGAGAATTCTCCTAACTCTTGGATTTTTCATCTCTCTTCTCCAGAATTTGCTTTTGAGACACAGTAATTAAATACACGTCCACTTGCTTTTAGGGCTATTTTGATGAATCCATCAAGTTTTTTGGACTTTTTAATTCCATCCTACTGAACTCAAAGAAGCACATATGGGCTGGAGGAGCAGGAAGGGACCAGCCTCTGAAATAACCACCAAATAATTTATTTTACTAGGAAGGTTTCAGCCTCCAAGACAGTGATGGTAAGATGGGAGGGCAAGAGAGAAAGCAGGGAGCCAGGCCAGGGAAGGCCCAATCGGAGGTGCTCTCTGACAGCTAGATCAGTTCAGGGAACCGACGAACCGGGCCAAAGTGCGTGCTGCTTCTGAAAATCTGGTTGGCGAACTTATTCCCAGTTTCATCTTCGGCATCATCCCCGCTGGATGTCCGGAGGGCATTCTGGTACAGCACAGCACACACACCCGTGAGCCAGGCAGCCACTGTGCCTGCAGCGAAGATGCAGAAGCCAATGAGCAGTAAGAAGATGTAGTCCTGGTGGTCCAGGTGTGTGATGCACATGTACTGGAGTGGATTCCCCACCTTCGTGATGGGCCACCCTTTCAGCTCAGTGGGCTGTGTACACGTGGCGTTCTGGGCATCTGTGAAGAGAAACACAGCAGGCAGAGTGCTAAAACATCAGGATTCCCAGGGTTCTAGGCCAAAGGGAAGGGGTATCTGGAGCTCATTGCTCAAAGTGTGGCCTGTTGGCCAAGAGTACTTGTGGTGCCTAGACCTTGTTAGAGATGTGGAATCTCAGGGCTGGTGCTCTAAGCAGACCTTGGGCACAAGTTCCTCAGCCAGTCCCACAACACCCAGAGGAAGCTCCACTCCCAGGTGCTCTAACACACCCAGGATCAGAGGTGAGGAGGACATAACATCTGTCCCAACACCAGGAGTAACTGGGACCAGCGGGACCAGGCACATAGGAACTCCCCCAGCCCAGTGGCTCAGGTTGCTTCCAGTTTGTCTGGGCCAGCTGGTGCTCTGAGCAGACCTTGGGTGCAAGCTCCACAGCCAGTCCCACAACACCCAGAGGAAGCTCTACTCCCAGGTGCTCTAACAAGCACAGGGTCACAGGATCCCAGAATCACAGGATCCCAGAGACAGTTTGACTCTGAGGAGTTCTGACACAATCAGGATCATAGGAAGGACAGGCTCCAGTCAGATTTAGCAAGGGCAGGTAGCACTAGAGATAACCAGATGGCGGGGAGGGGGGCAAGCATAAGAAAATAAACAACACAAACCAAGGTTTCTTGGCATCATCAGAACCCAATACTCTATGGTGGGAGCACCATAGAAAGTCCTGGACACACCATTACACCAGAAAAGCAAGATTCAGATATAAAATCACTTCTCATGGTAATGA
>NW_022196891.1:64756187-64791547 GCF_008632895.1 Mastomys coucha
TTTTAAAAGCAGTAAAGGAAAAAAGGCAAGTAACATATAAAGGCAGGCCTATCAGAATTACACCAGACCTGAGCAGATGTCATACAGACCCCACAAGAACACAAATGCCAGCCCAGGCTACTATATCCAGCAAAACTCTCAATTACCATAGATGGAGAAAACAAAATACTCCATGGCAAAACAAAATTTACACAGTATTTTTCCATAAATCCAGCCCTACAAAGGATAATAGATGTAAAACATCAACATAAGGAGCAAAACTACACCCTAGAAGAAGCAAGAAAGTAATCTTTCAACAAATCCACACAAATCTAATTCCACCTCTTACAACAAAACAACAGGAAGTAACAATTACTTTTTCTTAATATATTAATATGAAAATTAATATTACCAACATATTCTAATTGATTGAAATCCAAAAATATGAGGAATTAGAAATTTGTTGATTGTCATCCAATGGTCTCTCTAATTTGGTAATTGCAGAAATAGGTCCAATATTATACAATCCATATACACTTTCAGCTTGTTTGTTCGTGGCATTGTCTGGCTGTGTTCAACATAATGGTCTTGAGATCTTGTTTCTCCTATCTCAGCCTTTCTATTAGAAGTATTGTTTCTTTCATCTTCTTATACTATACTATGGTTTTCAGAAAGCTTACATATTTTAAAAGTATTTACATACCCAAAAGTAATGTAGACAATTAAATTAGGAGGGGGAGAACAACAAAGAGTAAGACTGAATGCTTTGCTTGACGTTTGTAACTCTTATATCAAGTTACCACAGTAAGAGCCAAGATTTTAAGCTCTACTAAATACAAAAAACAAACAAACAAACAAACAAAAATACTTCATATATTTATGTTCATTTAAGAAAATAATAGTGACATATTATTTTGACATATACAGTTAATACGTTTGGAGTTATTTAAAATTTATATTGAGAAAAACGTTTGTATTTTCAGTATTGCTGTGAAAAAGCATATACATAAGATTGTTAAATTGATTGTTGTTTTTTATCAAACAATTTTTATAATACTCATTTTTATTGTTATAATATTTTATAAATTTTTAAAAATATGACAAAAAAAGATATTGTAGGTATTGAAGGGGGGGTCTCTGGGAGGAGCTGGATGCAAAAGGAAAACAAGAATGTGATTTAATTCTATTTACTTAAAATATGTTTTTAAATGTTAACAAACTCAGATAAATTGAAATCATGTAACTTTTCTCATCATATTGCAATAAAACTTAAAAAAAAAAAAAAAGAAGTGTGGAATATCAGGCCCACACCAGGCTGCCAGGGTCATCTGCTTTGTAACAAGAGTCCCATGGCATCCGGTGACATGCTACAGTTTGAAAAGTGCTGTGTCTAGAACTACATCTTACACCCAGGCTTAGCTGCATTCAGACCGTGATAATGATCTTTGCTTCAGACCCTCCCTAAGGGAAGGAGATATTCCAACAGTGGGCAGAAGGTTGGGAATGTAAGCACGGAATGTTGGAACCTCTGCACCATGCTTTATCAGCTTCCCATTTCTATCTTTTTCAACCTACCTTTGCCAGTCCCTGGTCCTTCTCTGTACTAGTGCCTGAGCCAACTCAGGGACCACTTTGTGGGCTGAATGCTAATTGTCCTAAAAGGTGCACAGTTTGATACCTTGGTTCCTAGCTGGTGGTAGTGCTATGTAGAGTGGCTGGATCACAAGGGGACAACCTTCTGAAAGGACTCTGGGTCACCAGTGACTTCACAGCCACGGGCTTTTAGGAGGTGGGGCCTAGCTGGAGGAGGGATGTCAGGAGGTCAGGAGGTCAGCAGGTGTGACTGAGAAGGCACTGTCTTTTCCCTGGATCCTTGTTCATGCTCTGCTCCCTGGCTACCATAGGGAGGTAGCTACAAACCCACAGCAAAGGGATAGAGCAATTGCAGGCAGAAGCCTCTGAAGTCAAGAGTCAGGGTAAACCTTTCTTCCTTTAAAGTTGTTTCTCGCCTGTATTTTGTCATATTGATGAAAAGCCATTTAACAGAAACCACTAGTATCGCTCAAGAGAATCAGAAACCACCTTCAGGAAGGGACAAGATTCCTGGAAAAGTCTTTTTTTTTTTTCGAGACAGGGTTTCCCTGTATAGTTCTGGCTGTCCTGGAACTCACTCTGTAGACCAGGCTGGCCTCGAACTCAGAAATCCACCTGCCTCTGCCTCCCAAGTGCTGGGATTAAAGGTGTGCTCCACCACCGCCCGGCTCGGGAAAAGTTTTGGTATGGATGTCTGCGAAGCTCAGCATTAAGACTTTGCCGGTAGGTGAATCAGTTCTGCTTCTTAGCAATGGCATTGGCACTCACCAGTTGGTGCCATGAATGAGTTGAATGGTCAGTCCCCGTTAGCAGCTGGTACAGCCCCCTGGCTGCTCCTCTGAATGCTAACTGGACCATACCCCTTCCTTCCACTGCTCTTTCCAGGCACCCAAACCTACCTGCTACTCCTTTCTATAATTCTTCCACAGATAGCTTCTGTTAGGATTTCCTAGCCAAACCTCCTTCCCTCATGCCCTGTCACCAAGGACATTGATGCCACCACACTGTTGTACAGTTCCTACTTCTTCTTCTCTGTTACGTCCTTTGGTTGGAGCACAATGTACTTCAGTATTCAGCAGAAGGAAAAGGGGGTTCTTGAGCTCTACAACCCAAATCGTTAGTTGGTAGTCATGCAGACATTGGCAGGACACCCCATTTCCTCTCTAAGTCCTACTTTCTTATATATAGGCACAAACTATGATATGTATTCTCAGGGTAGTTAACAAGGTGAGAAGCCAGGCTACTGTACCAGGTATGCATGGCACTTAAGAGTCCTGCCCACAGCTGTGACTTTTCTAGCTCTGTGTACTGCACCATGTTGATGTGTACGTAGAGGCACCCAGGAGAATACACACAGCAAATGATGAATAAATAAGGGGGAGCTCAGAGCCAAGGCCAGGTTTTGCAGTGATTAGTTCATCATAGTTATAATTGTTGTTTCCTATGCTTTTAGAGGACGCGCTTTATCTCACGTAATGCTTACAACCATCTTAATCTTTATAATATTTCCATCTTTATTTTATAAACAAGGAAATAGAGACTTAGGAAGTTTCATGATTTGAAGGTTCCAGATACTTCAAAGGATCTAGCCAGGAGCCTGAAGATGGAAGACCAGGACTGAGCTGGTCCAGGGAGTGAAGACATGGGAGCTCCAGGGAGTGAAGACATAGGAGCTCCAGGGAGTGAAGACATGGGAGCTCCAACCAAAGGATGTAACAGAGAAGAAGAAGTAGGAACTGTGCAACAGTGTGGTGGCATCAATGTCCTTGGTGACAAGGACATGAGGGAAGGAGGTTTGGCTAGAAAATCCTAACAGAAGCTATCTGTGGAGGAATTATAGAAAGGAGTGGCAGGTAGGTTTGGGTGCCTGGAAAGAACAGTGGAAGGAAGGGGTATGGTCCAGTGCCAGTGTTCCAGTAGGAAAGTCAGACCTCCGATGTCACTGGTAACTATTGCTGTTGCTGGAGGCTGTAGATCTAGAAGCCAGGGCAGAGGCTGTGCCAGTGAACTGTTTGCAGTGATCACCTAGATCAAGAGAGGGAGCCATTTCCCTCTAGATTGAATGTGGCCAGGTATCCCTGTGGGCCACCCTGCTCTAACGGACAGGGTTCCGGTAGAGGAGAAGGGCTGTGGACATGATGAGGCAAAAGCCCAGCCATGCTTTGGCCTAACTGGAAGCTTCCTCTGCTCTGCCTGAGAGTTCAAGAATGGAGCCGCTGAAGCTTCTCCAGGATTTGATCCAGACAGGTTTCCCAGGTCACCTGCTCAAACTGCCAGCGACATATCCAAAGAAAGACAGATTTGAAAAAGGAAAACGTGGGATTCTGAGGGTCGGAGCTGTGTCTAGGGGTTTATCGCATTCTATTTTTAAAAAGATTTGGCTTTCAAATTGGGGCTTGGGCGGCAGAGATGAGACTAAACATTAAACACACACTTCCCCGTTTGAGAGCATTAACTTTGAAAGGAGCAATTAGGCAGCGATTTTAATGCATTGTTAGGCTGCTGTGCGGGTGAGGGATGTGGGTGGCTGTCAGGAGGGAGGCCTGGGCTTCTCTACTGCTTCCTTCTCTCCCCTTCCCCCATCACATCACTGTCAAGGCTGAGCTTCCTTCCCAGGCTCCCAGCTTCACACTTCTAGATACACCAGCTAGGGTCCCGTTCATACACAAACACCAGACCGCTCCTGCAAGGTTTAGCTTTTCCTAGATACATATTATCAAAAAGGCTCTGGTGATTGTTACTGTGGACCTCAGAATAACATCCACAACACCCGTCCTGGCTCTCAGTGCCTGCCGCCTTCAGTTTTGCTACCCTGCTGTGCTCCTGTGGCTCACTTCTGCACTAGTCCAATCGTCTTAACACCTTGATCGCCTCTTTCTCCAGCCCTGGCTCTCATCTGTAGCTGGCCGTGTCACACAACTCATGGTCTAGGTATCCACAACCTCTTTCTTCAGTCTTTGCCTGATCCAGTTCTTCCCATTCTGTAAGAACTAACCTTAAAGTGCCTCTCTACTCCTCGACACTTCCCCAAGCTATCAGTCCTCATAGGTCAGAGGACATGCGGTTGTTCCCCTTCATCCCCATTCACCCACAGCCTTCTAACGCACCTGCCACAGTCCACCCTGTGTGTGACACATATTTACATGACTACCAGAGGGAGTTTTAGATGTTCAATGTGTAAAAGTATATCTGATCATTACTCTTATTAATAAGAGCTATTATTCACTGCTATGTGTAAGTACTTGGAGATTTTTTTTTTTTTTTTTGTAATTTGTAAAGACAAATGGATTCTAGTTCAATTCTACTGTGGTTAGAAACATGTTCTGTCATTTTGAAAATCCTTAGAACATGTTTGATAATTTGTATTATAGCCTACACATCAGGCAAATTTTAGTAAAATTTTGTTGTTCTAAAAAAATATTTAGTCAGGCAGTGGTGGTGCACGCTTTTAGTCGTAGCACTTGGAAGGCAGAGTCAGGCGAATTTCTGAGTTTGAGGCCAGTGGGGGTGTATGTTAGTGTGTCTGTGTATATGTGTGAGTGTTAGTGTGTGTGTATGTGTGAGTGTTAGTGTGTGTGTATGTATGAGTGTTAGTGTGTATATGTGTTAGTGTGTGTGTATGTGTGAGTGTTAGTGTGTATATGTGAGTGTTAGTGTGTGTGTGTGTTGTATATGAAGACCAAAGGTTGATGTCCTCTCTTAATCTCCACCTTGTATATTTTGAGGCAGGGTCTTTCACTGACCCTCGAACTCACTGTTTTAGCTAGCCTGGGCTGCCAACAAGCCCCAGGGATCCACTTCTCCTGTATGGCTTGTGTCTGGCTTTTAGCATGCCTGCTAGGATCTGATCTCAGGTCCTCATGCCTGAGTATCAGGTACTTTACCTACCAAGTCATCTCCCCAGTCTCCCTAGCTGATTTCCTAATCTATGACTAGAGACGGTCTCTCAGTTTTTGTTAGTCTATGGTTGTTTTATTAGTTCCCGTGGGAAGGAATTTTACCTTTTCTGGACACAGGTTAACTCAAAACTGTCATATTAAAGTCACCGTTCCATATAATTCTGTCATATTTTAACTTACATTAAAAAGATGCATAGAAAGTTATCACCATTGCCTTTCAGTTACTGACTGATAGGTCTTACTGCTGGAAACACTTGTAAAGGCTGCCTTCTCCTAGTGTGGCTGACTGAATTCCTGTTGGCCTGTGTTTGAATTGCTTGTCTTTTCCCATTCCTTCAGTGTTACCATTTTTCTATATATAATGTATGTTTTCGTGAGCAACTAGAGCTGCGATTTTCCCCCACCCAAGCTAATAAAACTTTCTGTTGCCAGTCCGTTGACATTTTGTATCAAATAACTTGTTACTTGGCTTTATATTTATTTCATGTATTTTATGTCCTATTTCTTCACCTTTTTGCCACCTTGTTTACAATTTAAATCCATTTTCTTAGCTTGTTAGTGATATATTATCTTTTTAGTCTGATTCGGTGTTTTCAGAGATCATAGACCTATATACTGATGGTGGAATATTTGATGTGTGCTAGGTATAATATGAAGTGTTAATAAAATTTAGCTGTAAAATCTATTCTGAACCAGCTTGAATGATAGTTTTAAATATTGTCAGGCTAGGGGATGAATAAACTGTATATTTGTTCTTCTCTCTTACATAGGGCAACCACGTGCTAGGCCTTGACAAACTCCAAGGGGCGTCATTCATATTATATAGCTGGTGTGTCTAGACCCCTGATATCTCTCCTTTCAGTACTACTCCAGTGGGCCCAGAACATCTGTCCCAGTTAAAACTCCTAGGTACAATTACAGATGTTATTAATGTTTAACTACTTGCAAATGGTTCCTAAGGAAACGTAAACTATCACCTTGTTTATTTCCATACACAGCATCTTACTCATAGGCAGTAAACATGTCTTCCAGAACCAGGTGTATGCAGGATCCAGGGAGTCTGTGCAGTCTGTGCTTCAGAACCACATATTAGTTGTAATAAGCTTTGAGGTCTCCCTTTGAACTCAGGGTTCCTTCTAAGAGAAACCTTCCCTTGGTCTGTGGATAAGATCATGGTCCTGGGCAGGGGCCATACTCTAGATGCCCAGGCATTTGGTACAGAAGGAAGCAGGCTCTATGCAGGTTTCTCTGAGCACCCATCCCCTCTGTGAGCTCAGGGAATGAACTATCTGGGCTTTGGTGGCTGGGGAGCCTCAAAGAAGGGGCAGGATACAAGGAGAGATGGAATTTGAGGACATTCCTGCAGTGTGGCCTGTCCAGCGATTCTTCTTTCTCTTCCTTTCCTCCTAGTATCCTTCCTCTCTGCAGTATTTAGGATTCCGTTTAGGGCCTAGTGAATACCAGGTAACATTTATCACCAAGCAAGAACCCTAACCTCAAAGTTGTTGTTTGAAACACAGTCTCCTTAGGTTTCCCAGGCTGTAGGCTTGCTCTGTCTGTAGTCCAGGACACTTTGGATTTGGGATCCTCCCACCACAGCTTCCCAAGTAACTGGGATTATAAGTGAGCCCCACCAGGTCTAGCTCAAACTCCAATTTTTGTTGGCTCACACGTTTTGCCAAGTACTTCTTAGCCCGCTTAGCCACCATGTCTTTGAGCTGTGGTTTAGAGCAGGTTTTCTAGGTGGAATTTGAAGAAAACAAATCACTGATACCCTTCTGCGCAATGGCTGAAATTCCAGAGATGACTCCCTAGGAAGGAATCCACATGGGCAGCATGGCAGTCCAACACCAAAGCTGACTGGAGAGCAAGGCCGTCACCATGCTCTCAGGAACCTTTCTTACTTCCGACTCAGGCTCTATCTATGCCTATGGGGGCTCCATTTCTTTATCACCTAGCTATCTTTTTGTGATGTCCTAAGTCAGGGTCCACCAAACTACAACCTGCTTGTGTGTATAATATATATATATATATATATATATATATATATATATAAACAATCACTCTGTGCTGGCTAGTTTTATATCAGCTTGACACTATTTTGGAGCACGGAACAACACCACTTGAGAAAATGACCTCACTAGAATGGCCTGCTGGAAAACCTGTGGTGTGCCCTCATGGATAGCAAGTGGCTTATAACATTTCAAGAGTGAAAGGTACCACTATGCACCGGTGGACCAGGAAGAGTTTCCTTGCTCACATCCTACCCAGAATCAAGGCATAGGCAAACGCTGTGGGTCCTCCTTCACTATTATATGTCTTGATTCTTAGTGGTCTCACCATGTGCACCCTAGTCTGAGCCACCATCCTGTCCCCCACCCCCGCCATTCTTAACCTCCTTTCCTGACAATCTCTCCTACATACAGCAGTGGGAGCCAACTGTCAATCACAAAGCATGCTTCTTCTCTGCCAAAAACCCCTTGCAGGCCCCCTTGTCAATGGTGGAATAAAAGCAAACCCTCGTGTGGCTTCTTTGTTGTGTGGTCTGGTTGCTGACCAGGCTGTTCTGCTCTGTTTCCTCTCATTCCTTCCCCTTCCCCTTGCTGCGGCCATTCTCCCCTTCTGGCTTGTCCAGTACGGTGCACCCTGGTATCCTTACCGTTGCTCCTTCCCCTGTCTAGAAAGCCCCTCCCTCACCTCACTTCACGTTTCCGTGGCTTGTCTTTCACTTTTTTTTTTATTCAGTTCTCTGCACAGAAGCCACCAGCTAGAGACCACCTGATCTGAATGTGTCTGCCCGGCAATGCTCTTCCCTTGAGGGTAGTTGCTGCTCACAGCCTTCCTCTCATGTAACAGTATAGACTCCACACAGTATGTCTCTTCCATAATGGTCTGCCCAGTGCCTGCCCAGGCACTCAAGAGTCCAGGCTGGGCTTCTCATACTTCAGTAACTGTCATTTGGGGTCATAATGCCTTATGTCACCTCGGCCAAAGGCTGGGGCAAGGGTTTGCCTAACATGACTTCAGTTCTAGTCTTGGTTGGTTGGTTGGTTGGTTGGGGACAGATTTGAATCATTTTGTAAACTAAATTAGCCTGAAATGTACTGTGCAGCCCAGAGTAGCTTTTGACTTTCTGCAATCCTCCAGCCTCAGACTCCTGAGGGTTAGGGTTACAAGGATAAACCACCACATCCAACTTATTTCAATCTTAGCTGTAGTTTATTGAGATGTATCCGGTATATACCAGTTATTCCTTTATGTTGAGAGAAAGATCAGACTTTCCAGGATGGAAAAGAGAGATCTGGGCCTTAGGGCCGGACAGTGCATTCAGTACCTTTTTTAAAACATAGTGTGATCGGTCTGAAAGAGTTTACATCCCTCCCAATTTACATCCCTTCCTCTAGAGCCCTGGCATCTCACACTCCCTGTGCATGAAGATAGAGCAATGCCTGCTTAGCCTGCTTCTGTCTGTGAACACTGATAGCCATCCCCTGCTCTGTATGCTACCAGAACTCAGAATCAGCCCCAGGAAACCTGGGTCTGCACCACCTAAGTGGTGGTGGTAAGGAGCCTTGCTCAGCACTCAGGACTGTGGTGCCGAACTCTTCATGTCAATTCATCTTATTTAACTTCTACGACAACACAAGGGAATGGGAACTACATCATTTTCTAGACAAGAAGACTGGGCTGCATGAAGATTTTTTTAAAAAATCCCACTCAGGTAGTTTTTAAGTATTAAGAATTAGGCAGTTCAGGGTTGAGTATGTAGCTTGGTGGCAGGACACTTGCCTCCTGTGCATGAGGCCCCGAGTTCCATCCCCGACACCGTGTAACAGTGGCAGCTGCCAGAGTCCATCTCCGTTTCATAGCACTTCAAGAACAGAAGGTTTGTTCTCATCTGATAGCTTGGCAGTGTCATAGGAAACATTGTGTGAAACTAGGGGCCTGGGACAGGGGCCCTAGGGGGCAGCATTTGAGATGTAATAAATAAAATAATTAATAAAACAAAAAAGAGAGAAAGCCAGTCTTTGACCTTCATCTTGTAGAAAGCGAGGTGTAGGTTCTCAAGGCAGGTCAGTGCTTCGGTTGCACCTGCCACATTTAGGCTTCCCTTCCCTTCCCTTCCACGGCCCCAGGACACAGAGAAGGGACCATTTGCTCCCTCCTCATGGGGGCTCCTCTCTTTAGTTATTCTCCCCTGTCTCCTGAATATTTTCTGAATGAGCAGATTAACTAATGATTGGATCTATTTTTTTTTCCCTTAGAAGGACACTCTTGTTTCAGCTCAGGTTATCACTCTGTACCCTTCAACCCACCACCAACTAGAAGGGAGACGTCCTAGAAGGTAGACATATGATGGACTCTTCTCTCTGCACCTTCTATAGCCCACCCCGACTTGGGTTCAGTTTCATCCCAGGGACCTGGTAGTTAAATACAATGGGCAGTTTTGGGTTTTCTAGGGTGCTGCTAATTGGAGACTTTGTCTTCTTTGAATGTCCTTTCTGCCCTGTCCCCGCTCCCCATGTTCATGCTCAGCATGCTTCTTGACTTATGTCCCCCTTTCAATAACATGGTGTCCCCACGAGCTTCTGTGCTTGGCCCTTAGAGTATTTCATTCTAAACCTTTCCTTTGCTGGTCTCATTTCATTTGAGTTCAGTGATTGCCAGAGACAGTGATTCTCCACACTGTATTTGATGTTCTCTATTTTGAGCTTACTAACAACACTCATTGTCTCACAGGATGTATTGCTCAGCGACTAAGGATTTAGCCTTCTTGGTACCCGCTTCTTCAAGAGCACTGGGAACACCAGGAATGGGAAAAAACAGGACTTGCCTCCAGGTGGGAGATTCCTAAACTGACCAGAACAGAGGGTGGACAAGGAGGGCCCTGGGAAGACACAATCAGAGTTAGTGGGTTCCTGTCAGCTCTGACTCACTCCCACCAAGCCTCTTCCCTGAAACACACACACAGGTCAATTGTGTCTCCGGTCTATAGCGGCTAATCACAGTGCTGTAAACTGTAACTAGAAATGGCTTCTAAACAACCTCTCCCTATGACAGACTGTGCCATAGGCAGAGACCTGGTTGTGAGGTAACCTAGGAAGACCACAACTACATCCCGGGAGCTGCGAGAAGGTTCATCAGGCAAAACTAAGGGGGACTTTGGCAGCTGCACTTAGATGGTATTGGGGATCAAACTCAGAGTCTCATATCTACTCAGCAAAATCCTACCACCAAGTAGTAAACTCCACCCTGAAATCCCTGCTGTTTGTTTTGTTCTTGAGACGGGGTCTCTTTATGGAGCCCTGAGTGACCTGGAACTTGCAATGTAGATCAGCCTAGGCTTGAACTCACAGAAATGCTCTTGCCCCCTACCTGTCTCCTGAGTGCTGGGATGGTAAGTACCTGGATAGTACTGCCTGTTTTTGAAATGTTGCATCTTTCAGTTTAAAAAAAAAAAAAAAACAACTTGACTGGGCTGAGGGGAAAAAAATCTCATTCAACCTAGACTACTACTACTACTGACTGGTTATATGAACAAACACAAGAACACAGTTCTAATTAGCAATCACTAGGACTCCATCAAAGTCTAAGACTAGCAACACCTACAAGGCCAGAAATCAGCAGCTCTAGCAGGCAATAAATGGCTTGCACACAGTCAAGATCAGCCGCTAAGAGAGGAAGTCAGAGATGTACAGAGGGAAGCTTCAGTTATGACTGGTGGGGAGTACCTGTCCATCTCCCTGGTTAGACCTTAAGAACACGCAGTGTGTCACCCCTAACTTGTCCTCTGATATGCTCAGATAATTAACTGATCTCAACAGAAATCACCCTGGTCTTTGTCGGGTTTCTTTCGTCCCCACCCCCCGACTTGCAGCTCAGCGGCTGCCCACTCAGGTGCCCACACTGGCTGTAGGTGCTCCCTGACTACTTCCTATAAAAAAGCTTAGCTCTGGGAGTTCCCTCTGCTCCTCCTTAATTCCTCATGTCTTCTTAATAATTCTTGCTTTGGCTTGGCTTATTTCCTTGTGAGTTCATTTTTAACCATGGAGTGTGAAGCAGCAGACTGAGAGCCATTGTCTTCGTTTGCCTTGTAGTGACCATTGAGTGGCTGGCACTTTCAATTCCTGGGTCACACCTCCCATTGCCCTGAAAATAACTGCATCACCACCATGATGTGCTATCTCATCACAGGACTAAAACAATGGGACCGATTGATTCCAGACTGAATCTTCCCAACGGTGAGCCACAGCCGTGTCCTTCTGGTAAGCCAGAAGTGTCAGGTATTTTGTTCTAGTGATGGGAAGGTGACCGCACAAGTGTTTAGCTCAATGAATTTCTCACAATTGTCCAAGCTAAACATTAGAAGTTGCTCTTCACTTCCCCTTTCCTTTTTATTTTTCCAATTTAACTCATTCATTTAATGCGACTCTCTGTCAGACTTTGTGCTACTATTCTAATGCGGAATACTATCATAGAGCTCCCAGGGTATTAAGAAAGAGGTTAAATTGATATAAATTTATCACCTACAATTTTGCCTACCAGGAAGTATAAATAGCCACGAGCAGACCAGTTCAGTCCTAAGTCCTGTTTCTCTCTTCCAAATTCTCCTGTCCTACTTCTCCACACCTCTATCCCCACCGCTGCCACCGGCCTCTGTTCCCTGCCTCCTGGTTGTCTGTGGGAGCTTAATTCCTAACTCTGTCTCCAGACTTGCCTGCTTTCCAGGGCTTCACATGATACCCAGTGTCTTAGGTTTTCCATTGCTGTGAAGAGACACCATGACCAAAAAAACTCTTATAAAGGACAACATTTAATTGGGGCTGGCTTATAGGTTTAGAGGTTCAGTCTATTCTCATGGCAGGAAGCATGGCAGTGTCCAGGCAGGCATGGTGCTGGAGGAGCTGAGAGTTCTACATCTTGTTCCAAAGGTAAACAGAAGACTCTTGCTCATTTGGCTAGGAGGAGGTTCTCAAAGCCCACCCCCACAGTGACACACCTCCTCCAATAAGGCCACACCTTCTAATAGTGCTGCTCCCTTAGCCAAGCACATTCAAACCACCACACACAGCATGGTCCCCAGATAGTTATTCAGGGTCCTTTAGGGATGGACCTTTGTCTCGGTTTCTGTTTGCATCCATCATCCTGGATTCTGCCAGCTTGAGGTACTCCTTATCTGTTGAGATGGGGAAACTCAGGCTAGCTGTTCTGGCCAGCCTCTTACTGCCACCTTCCAGAAGCCTAAGTTTGCTAGGTGGTTTGAGAAATCACACGGAGAAGTATGGAGCTTCCCTGCTTGACCTTTAGACAGCTTACCCTCCAGGAATCCCATGTGAGTTGAATAAGGGAGCCTATCAGAATCTCCTGGCTGGCCACCTTCTTTTGGGGTGTTTTAGTCATTTCCCTTTATGCCTCTTCAACTGTCTTTAGAAAGATGGTCTTCTAGCATCAAGGCCAGGGAATGTTTTTATAAGATCTGTCAGCCAGTTTGGCAGAGCAGTTGGCATTGTTTGAGCCATCTCATTTTCTCTCAGCTCCTCTCCCCACCTCTGCCTGCCTCCAGTCTTTATTTCAATTTCTCTGATGGAAGAGCTTGCAGCTGGGTTAACATTTATAGTGAAGTGGTGCAAGACCTGAATTCATTCTGGAAATCAAGTTTTGGCACAGCTGAGGGTGACTCTGTACTGGGTGTGTTGAAATGGGGCCACTATCCTATTATAGCTACCTGGATACAGGATGAAATAACCACGGAATGAAACTAAGATGTTCTCTGTTTAAAATGCCCTCACAATGACTTGGACCTGAAGCAGCACATGACCCAAACCATCTGTTTCCTGCAGATGTCCCTCGGTTGCCTCGTGTACCCACCTCTGTGTCACCCTTGCCTGGGTTCCTCCTTGACTTTTGGGCCCCACCACTGGGCTTGGTTAGAATTGCCTACGGAAGCCGGGCAGTGGTGGCGCACGCCTACAATCCCAGTACTTGGGAGTCAGAGGCAGGTGGATTTCTGAGTTCAAGGCCAGCCTGGTCTACAGAGTGAGTTCCAGGACAGCCAGGGCAACACAGAGAAACCCTGTCTGGGAAAAACAAACAAACAAACAAACAAACAAACAAACAAACAAAAACAAAAAGAACTGCCTAAGGACCACAATTTAGAGTTGATACAAGGAGACCTAAAACTATCTCTGGTGGCCACTTTCTGAATTCTTGACTTTTGACGGTTTCCTGTCAAACTGCAAATGCCCCCTGAAGGAGACATTTCAAAACATTATTACCCATTAGCATCTCAGGGCGAATTAAGTTGTTTTCCAGGGAGAACCACCCCAGAAGCTCTGGAACACAGAATGCTGCCTGCCCGCCATAGGCTGTCTGAGAAGTGGCCTGTCAGTGACTCAGAATCTCAGGAGTGGGATTTTTGTGCCTATTAGAGTTTTAGGGCCTCTGCTTTGGGTGTCAGGCCTGGCAGGAAAGCCTGGGGGACTGACTACCTTGTGGCAGAAAAATTGATGGAGCTTAATATGGGAATAGAAGGGTGCCAGAGTTAGAGGCTTCCTGCTTCTTCCTTTCCTCTCCTCCTATGGTCATAGCCATCCGGACAGGAACACCTCCAGCTCCCTTTACCCACCATACACTTGCTTACTTGAGATCCTATCTGTTGAGCATCCATCTCCTCCTTTATCATGAGTGTCTTTATCTCTCTATTTAAATCTGAAGCCTTTGAGATAAAAGGGTCTTTGAGAAGTTCAAGTTCTGTTCCCCTACTTTAAAAACAAGAAAAGTAGGGCTGGAGAGATGGCTCAGAGGTCAAGAGCACTGTTCTTCCAGAGGTCCTGAGTTCAGTTCCTAGCAACCTCATGATGGCTCATAACCATCTATAATGCAATCTGGTGCCCACTTGTGGCCTGCAGGCATACATGCAGACAGAAGGCTGTATACATAATAAATATATCTTTAAAAAAACAAAACAAAAAAAGCAAGACTCAAAGTGAGGAAGTAGCTCAAAGTCACTCAGTGGTGTTAACAACCAGGGCAGGGCTTTCTGGCTTTCCAGTCTATTTTATGTCTCTTCTACCTTGCCTTATTAGACAGGAATAAGAACTTCTCTGTGTTACAACCATCTTCACATATTTTGCACACAGAAGAATATAATAAATGTTTTAGCATCAAATAGGTAGATGCACCCAATAACAAGAAAATAGTATGAAAATGGAGAAGAACCTTGGAGTAGAAGGGTGGTGTGTATCCATGCTGGGCTGGACAAAGTAGTCCACTCACCCGTGAGGACACTTGCTATAGTTGAGGTATGAAATGTTCCCCCAAAACTCATTTTGAGGCTTGATCACTAATGTAATGTTCAGACGGGTGTCCTTTGGGAACTGATTGAATCATGGGTGTTCTGGCCTAATCAATGGATTGATTCACTGATGAATTCATCTGAGAACATTCTTTTTTATTATTTGTTTTTTATTTGTTTCTCATTATAGATGGTTGTGAGCCACCATGTGGTTGCTGGGATTCGAACTCGTGACCCCTGGAAGTGTTCTTAACCACTGAGCCATCTCACCAGTCCGAGACCATTCTTGGGAGGTAGTTGAAACCAAAATGTGGGGTGTCATCGTAGGAAGTAGGTCACTTCCTCCTTTATCTCTCTATTCTAAGCCTAGACACCATGGAGACAGGCAACTGTGGACTTAAATCTTTGAAACATGAGCCCAAACAACCATTTTCTCCTTTATGTTATTGTCTCAGGTATCTTATCGAAGCAAAAGCAAAACGAAACAAAACGAAACTCCAAACCAAAAACAAATACCAACCAACCAACTAAACGACCAAACAGCTCATTAACCCCCTCTAACACAAACTAACATAATAACGGACTCAGCTTAAGGCGCTTGTGTTAAATGGCTTGCCCAGCATTACGAAAGCCACTACCCCAGTGGCTATTTAAATGAGCTGAAATAAATAACAGCTAGAAATGCAGTTCAGTGATACTCCAGACTTCAAGAGCTCAGTAGCCACGTACAACTAATGGCTTCTATACGGGATATCATATCTAAGGTGCTCACAGGGCTTCGGAAACCTCTGCTGGCTGCCTTGGGCCAGATTTTGGGGGTAAAGGGGAAGCCAGTATAGCTACCAGGAGCTTGGGGCTCAGTGATTTTTTTGGAGAACATCCTAGAAATATTTAACACTGTCCTACTAAGGGAAAGAAATATCCTGGGAATAATTCAGTAGCCACTCTCACCTTTAGATATCACTAATGACTGGAAAATTACAGCTTTTGGCTAGGAATTAGTTCACCTACTTGCTGACCTGGGCTAAAAAGGAAACGGAGTGCTTGCATCTGTTTTAACCCTGTACTCACCAGAGCTCAGCAGGACACCCAGCATCTGGCGTATCATAACATACTTCCATTTCTGCTATCCTCTGCAATTTGGAAAGCGAACTGTGTCAGACTGAATACTTTCATACATCTGGGAAGAGTGTCATTGTAGGATTTTGTTTAATATTTTTGTTAATAATAGTGCCAAGCGTCTTGTTCCTTTGGGAGAGTTTCAATATTCCTGTTTCGTATAATATTATGATGAATTGAGGTGAACAAAACATTTCAGTTTCCTGGAAGCCTCCCTTCTCAGTGGGGGCAGGGGTCTCCTGAGCTCAGGATGGGATGTAGAGAGAAGAACATACCCGCATGCCTTTTCCTGAGTCACTCCACTTCCTTTCAGGACCTTGTCTTCCTCCAAGGTTTTCCACTGTTGCAGGATTCATTTTAGCTAATGAGAGAGCCCGATAATTCGACCCTTCCTCTGATATGAGAGCCTATAATGGCTTAGGGATACTTATTCTCCTCAGGAAGTTAGTGCTAGTGCAGGGACCTGTCCAAGGTCACAGAATTGGGGGCGTGAATCTCCTATGTCTAATTTCAGCTCAGTAGTAGGCAGGAGCTGGGGAGAAATGGATTAAAGCTTTGCTCAGCACTTGCAAATCACAAGGCTCTGCCACCACCCCTCTGTTGGGCTGACTCTGCCTTCTTGCCTAGAAACCTGTACATCCACACCTGCCTCTGGAGGTGGCGATTTCTTTGGGTTGAACTTGAAGACCCAGACTCAGTGGTGCAGGCACAGCCACCTTGGTGTTGCTGCTCCAGCCCCAAGTCTCATAACTCACTGATAAGTAACCAGGTCTTGATTTTGGCCCTAAGTTTAGCTTTTCAGGGTCTGGAACTCTGTGATCTCAATTTATCCAATATTCAACTCCTTCCAGGAATCCCTGCATCTCTTTCCTCCTGGATTAAAGTACAAAGTTGTAATGACCACCTTTCCAAATTCTATGCACGCCCTGTCTGTACCTCTATAGTCCTCCTGTTTCCTAGACAGTATTCTGTGCTGGAGACTTCCTGAAGCCTGCCTCTTCTTCAAGGAACCACTTGGCTGACATCTTCTGTACAATTCTGTACATTTCTTACATCTACCAACCATTTGTTTACAGAATGCTTGTGAAGTGTCAAGCTTAATGCTAAGAGCACTTCATAAATGCTCTTGTTCATCATTATGACAGCCCTAGGTAGGTTGGATCTATTATTATCTATGTCTTAAAGATGAAGAAATCAAAATTCAGAGAGGTTAACTGACTTATCTGATATCCTATAGATAGTAAGTGGCAGGCTAGGATCACAACATGTCTATTTCTCTTGAGAACCTGAGCTTTCAGCTCTGGGCTCTGCTGTCTGCATGGTGGCTGTCCTATCGTTTAGAGCCAAGATTGGTGTCTAGGCAGATACTGGCTTCAGTTTTATTTAGCTCTGCTGTACCCCACAGCAGACCTTGGGCACATAATGATGATGCCGATCTCCTAGTGCTGTGTGAATCTCCGTACGCAGTCTCAGAGCTTGGGTTAGTTATACCCATTAGCCATTGTTTGGCAATGGAGGGATGAAGGGATGAGCTAAATTGTAGCATGCCAATCTGTTGCTTCACTGATTCTTTAAAATATATTTTTATTTTATGTGTATGGGTGGGTGGTTTGCCTGTGTGTATTGTGAATGCACCACATGCACACAGTGCTTGCTGAGATCAAAAGGGGGTGTCAGATCCTGTGAAATTGGAATTATAGATGGTGCGGAGAAGTAGAAAACTGAACCCCGGTCCTCCACAAGAACAAATGCTCTTATCTACCAAGCCATCTTTCCAGCTCCTCACTTCTCATTTCATAAGGAACATAGAGATCAATATTGCACTTCCATACTGCCTGCTTTAACACTGCATCCCAGGGACCACACTAGTGCTGAAGGGTGGTTCCTCCTTACCTCAAAGGAACCTATGTGCAAACTGGATTCTCCTTTACAATAAGGCTACTCTGCTTATGTCATTGATCTTTTCCTATGTCCCGAACTGTGGCTCTTAGGGAAGAGAAGTGTGAGTTCCATTCTAGAACATGTCAAGTTCACCATTTTGACAGCAAATGTGATATAAGTAGGAGAGTTTGTAATGAAAGTTCAGCAAGAATGTTTGTGTATAAGCCAAGGTATGTCTACCCTGTAGAATAATTATAGGAGAGTCAATGGAAATAGTGCTTCCTTTGCATCGAAGTCTAGCTAAAGTGTGAGAGGCATATGATGAATTTTATTGTGTGTTCAATTTGGTGTATGTTTGCATGCATGAGTGGATACATGTGATTTATACATGTATGTATGTTATGTAGATGTAATTTATATGCAGGTATGTATATATGTATATGGATACATCTACCTTTGTGTGTGTTTGTTCATGTGTTTTTTTATGTGTTTACATGCATGCATACTTGTGGGTTTGTGTGTGTGTGCGAAAGGAAGGAGGAGGAGGAAGAAGAGGAAGATAATGAGAAGGGAGAGAACGAATATGAGATTGAATGAGACCCAAAGAGGGCCAACACTAAAATAGATTGATCCTTTTGGAGTTTGGGTAGATCATGAGAAATCCAGGCGGGTAACAGTATTGCAATTACATTTTGATAGTGGCTGTTAAACAAAGTAAATGATCTTTTGTGAGTTCTAAGTAATTGGAAGATAGGAAATAGAACTACTTTAGTTATATTTAACCTAACCTGATACAAGATGGTAGTTATTTGATTTTCAGATTTAAAAGATAATGCAGTCTCATAAAGACCTTGCTATAGGGGCTAGAAAGATGGCTCAGCAGGTTAAGAGCACTGACTGCCCTTCTGAAGGTCCTGAGTTCAATTCCCAGCAACCACATGATGGCTTACAACCATCCGGACACACTCTAGTGTGTCTGAAAACAGCTACAGTGTACTTACATATAATAAATAAATAATTTCCAGAAGTTTGGAATACAGGAAGAACAACCCACAAACCACAAGGAACTCAAGAAGAAGGAAGACCAAAAGGTGGACATTGCATTCCTTCTTAAAAGGGCGAACCAAATACCCACAGAAGGAGTTGCAGAGATTAACTATGGAGCAGAGACTGAAGGAAGGGCAAGCCAGCCTAAATATAGCTATCTTCTGAGAGGCTCTGACAGTACCTGACTAACACAGATGTAGAGGCTCACAGCCATCCATTGAACTGAGTACAGGGTCCCCAGTGAAGGAGTTAGAGAAAGGACCAATGGAGCTGAGGGGTTTGCAGCCCCTTAGGACAAACAACAATATGAACTAACTAGTACCCTCAGAGCTCCCAGAGTCTCAACCACCAACCAAGGACTGCACATGGAGAGGTCTGATTGTTCTGGCAGCATGTGTATAGTAGAGGATTTCAAATTCAACCATCAATAGGAGGAGAGGACCTCAGCCCTGTGAAGGTTCTGTGCCCCAGTGTAGAGGAATGCCAGGGCCAATAAGTGGGAGAGGGTGGGGTGGCAGGCAAGGGGAAAGGGGAGGCAACAGGGGTTTGTTTTTGTTGTTTTTGTTTGTTTGTTTTTTGGAGGGGAAACTGGGAAAGGAGAAATTTACATGTAAATAAAGAAAATATCTAATAAAAATAAAAAAAAATAAAATCACATGACACTAAAAAAAAAAAAAAAAGACCTTGCTATAGTTTGGGTCTAAAATGTTTCCCGACGATCTGTGGAGAACATTAAAGGTCTTGTCCCGATTCCATGCAGCTATTAGTAAGTTGAGGAACCTTTAGGAGGAAGGGACTAAGAACTTGTGCAGCTGGCTGCATGCCCTTTAAGGGGACGCTGGGACCACGGTCCCTTCAGCAGTGTCTTCTGCTATTGGGTCTCATTGCTTTGCTTCAGATCTAAAAGCAAATCTTAATACCTTCAAAACTCTGAGCCCAAATAACTGGATTTTCTCGGGTATTTTGCCAACTGGCCTTAAACTGAGTAGCTCAGACCTCAATTTGAAAATAATTTTTTTTTACATGTATTAGTGGTGTGATTTTGGCCAAGCCAGCCTATGGAGACGATGTGCGGATAAACTCACAGAGATTTGTCTAGTCATGGCCTGTTCATGTTTTCTAAGATACATAGATCTTTTCTAAGATTCCTGTTCATAAGCAATGAACAGGAACAGTGGGATCATATTTCTCCCAGAAGTGGCCTATAAGGCTCCCCTGAGCTCCTGGACAGCAGGGGATGAGCTGGTCATCAGTTGTGGGTCCCACTGGCCAGTGGAGGAAAACTGTGCCTCCTTTTATCCATGAGTGGTTTCTGAACTTGACAAGACAATTATGCTTTCTGCTGTCTTTGAAAACATGCAGTGAAAAACACCTGCTTTGCAATCTTGTTCAATTATGGGTAGAATTGAAAGAGTCAAGGAGTCCAAAGGAGTCAGCCTGAAAATTCTGAGAAGACACAATGGTAAAAGCAGAGATTTGATTAGGGAAGAAGATTGCGTGAAAGCTTGGTGAACTGCATGGTAGGCTTAGGAGCCTGAATAGAAGGTAAATTGCCATGGTGTAGTCAGGTAGGGTAGGAGGTTGCCCTGGCAACCCAGTGGCCACTGCTCAAGGAGGATGTGTGTGTATAGCTGGACCATTCAAGACCAGCACAAGGTTGGGCCCGTCCACATTCTGTGGCGGAAGAAGGGGAGGGACTCAGAAGGTCTTACCCCTTCCTCAGAAGCTTTTGGCAGTTAGCGGTTCCTGAGGAAGGGGGAGACGTTTTCTTCAGTGATGTTGCCAATGCTGAGTTGCCCATGTTTCTATAAATAACACCTTGCCTGTGTTCAATTAAACTCATAGTTCATTCTCTCTTTCTCTCTCTCTCTCTCTCTCTCTCTCTCACACACACACACACACACACACACACACACACACTACATGAAAGAAGAGAAACTGGTGGGAAAAGAGTGGGATAAGAGACATAATGGGGAAGTGAATCTAACACAGATAAGTAACAAATGCTAATTAAAACACATCTGAGCTCTAAAATGTGTATGTATGTATGTATGTATGCATGTATGTATGTATGTATGCAAGTATGTATGTATGTATGTATGTATGTATATATGCATGTCTTTGCACCAGATACGATGTGAGCGGGCAGGAAAAATCACGTTTAGGAACTACATTTAAGGCTGGGCAGTTGTCCCTCTGGAGAACTCTGCAGAAACCACGGTCTCTGGTCTCTGGCTCCTAGAGAGGATGATAAGGATGCTGCTTGAGACCATCGCTCCTGACTTCAGCCTCAGTGCTGCTGAGATTTCTGACAGTTACAGCTCCTTTTTTGTTATTCTAACACCATAGGATGAGATTTTTGGCAGATGCCCAGGGCACAAAAGTTAAGGAGGCACTGACTCCAAGTGCTTATTCTCAGTGCCTCCTTAAATCTGGGCTGGAAATCCTAACTTGCTTCACTCTAGTGGACTTCTTGGCTGGAAGGCCTTTTAAGACATGGCCACCGGGAGCTCTGGAGGGCTGATGACTCTCTCTCCACCAGTTCTGCAGTGCCATTCTTGGCCAGGAACTGCCCTGTCACAGGGACAATACCAGTGGCCCCAGGCTTTCTGTAAAGGGCCTCATTTCTCTGAAGCTCTGACTTACCTGGGGTTGAAGGATACAGCAGAGTCCCTGGGATGAGGATGTGAGACACTGGGGTACTAAGGGAGCCATGGCAGAGAGGGTTGGCTCAGTGGCAGCACCAAGCTTGGAACTCTCCCAGGTAAGGCTGAACTCTCCCAGCTTGACACTTCCCTGTGAGGTCAGCATTTTGAAACCAGTCTATCAAAGACCTTCCTTCTCTCCTCTGTCTTTTGCTGTCCCTGATTCTCCTATGCCTCTCTCCCCCTGTGGAACTTTCCCTAAGTCCTGCTGGATCCCCCCTCACCCATGCAGGGCTGAATTTATTTTAGACCTTGGAAAAATTCAGTCACAGCATTAATCAGATTAACATAGTTTACCCGCGGGAGCCCAGTGCCCTTGAATTACTTTGTTACTTTACAATTACAGTACACATTTTGTATCATTTTCATATACATTTTGTTGGCTACAATTCTACAAATTATGTAATATGTACCAGTTTTATGGAATGGGAAACAAGTGCAGAGAAATGAGATTTTTCTAAAGGCACACCAGTTGGTAAGTGATGTGTTTGAACTCTGAATTCTCATTCTAGAACTTTTGCTATTAAAAGCTTTATTGCCTCTCCAGTCAACCCAAGGAGGAGCCGGGCCAAAGAGTAACAGTACTTTTTAATCATGTCACCCACCTTTCCCTCCCATCCCGACCATCTTTTGACTACCCCTCTCAGAACCCAATCCCTCCCATGGCATAGAACCCACTGCCACTCAACCCCTTACCTGGGTGGTCCATATGGGACACTAATAAGTGGATGGTGAAGTCCAGGAAGGAGCAGTTGCATATCCAGGGGTTCCCACTTAGGTACAGGGTCTGGAGCACCACCAAGTGGTGGAAGCCATCATGGTTGATGACCTGTAATCCGGTGTTTCTGAGGTCCAGGTACCTCAAAGAGGTGGTGTTGGCAAAGACATATTTGTCAAGATACAACAGGTGAGGGTTGTGTGAAATGTTCAGCCGTACCAGGTTGGTGAGCACTGAGAAGCTGAATGGGGAGATGGAAGTTAGGTTGTTGAAGCTGAGGTCAAGATAGATGAGTTTGAAGACCCCGATGAAGGTATAATCCATCACCTCTCGAATCCGGTTGTTCTGACAGTCCAAGTAAACGAGGTCACTGAGGAATCCTAGCTGCAAAGCTGGTAAACTAGTGATTTTGTTTTGGTTGAGGAATAGCCTCCGGGTGTTCAGAGGAATGTCAGTTGGGTATTCCGTTAGCTGCAAATCTGCGCAGGATACTTCTTGGTCTTGACAAATACAATTGTTTGGACACTTGGACCCTGATACCAGCCCCATTCCAAGAGAAAAGAGTAACAACTTGGAGCTAGGGCCTGAAGAAAGGGACATAGTAAGAAGCCACGGTTCCCCTCCTTCTACCTTCCTGAGGGCGGGTACAGGCTGTCCTGATCTGAAGGCTGCCGAGGGGTGGGGCAGGGCAGGGGATGGGTGCTGGAAAAAACTGTAACACTCTAGCTTTGTGCAAAGCAATTTTCCATTACGGGAGAACTGAACAGAAGTTGAAACACGAGGCCCAGTGCCCTGCTGCCGGCTTGGTGGCTCTGCTGCTTGCTCAGTCCAGAGTGCTATTGGAAGCTTGCCCACTTGGCAGCTTTGAAAGGTCTCACCCTTTCCCTGCCTTTGTAAGTGAAGGGGAGCCAGGGGAGAACCGCATGACAATGAGGTTGCCAGTTGACACTTTTGTGATGTCAGCAGCCTCGGGAGACTCTGAGGTGGAGGGAGAGAGGCTTCTCACCTCTCCCTCTGGGTGGTCAGGGGCATTTTGTGTTTGTAGGTAAGCTTGCTCTCTGGAAGAGTCGGGCATGCGGGTGTGTGTGGGACACACATATGAGGGCACTGTGTGCATGTGTGTGCCAGTGCATGATGGGAGTGTTTATATCAACTCCACACGGAGGTGTCATAGAGGATTTGGCCAGATATGAGTCCTTAATTCATTCATAGTGGGAACTTGGAATGTCTCTAGCCCTATCATCCTTTCTGATGATCAGTTCTCAGAGCAGATCTTTTCTTGGGTTCTAAATTTTGAGGGGTGTCAGTGGTTTTTAGAAGATAGGAAAGGGGCTTGCCTCTTTTGTAATAAATCCTCTGATAAGGTGAGACTCTTAAGATTTTATTTCTAGGTTGTATACATCCTTGTTTACATTTGGAGTGTGTGTGTGTGTATGTTCTGTGTGTGCACACATGCATGTACACATTAGTATTTTAAAAAGATTTTTTGAACAATTATAAGTTACTTCCTTTAAAACAAAGCCCAAATGCACAATAAAAAATCCATGAGTGTGATAATATGAATCATTTCGTACTACTAGTATTTTCCTAGGACTTTAAACACAGCGAGTACAGGTCTAGTGTTTCTACTGTGAGTTTCTGCTCGTTAAGTGCCTGACAGATGAGAGGACTCTCTAGAGGAATGGGGTCTGGAAACTCACTCTGGGGTGTAACTCTCTCTGTGGGGGAAGGCATGAGGTCAGAAATGAAGATAAAGCATCTTGGGAGTTAAAGTGGTTTATTTATGGAAAACAGTACCTTATTCTTTAGAAAACTTCACATATAATATAGGTGGGAATATTAATAACTCAATGAAATCTATATTGGGCTTAGCATAGTGCCTGGCACTGGGTATTTAATAAATACTTATTGAAGGAATGATGCGTGAATGTCTCTGATGGTTTGCTTCCTTTTCTTGCTTCTCTGCCAAGAGAGAAATTAATAAAGTCAAGTGGATTCATGGCTAGTTAGCTAATTGCTTGGTTATGTTTCCTGACTCAGCATTTCTAGGGTGACTGGCTGGGAATTAACATGATGACTTAGGGATGTTTACTAAATTGAAAGTGACCTTCTTCAAGCAGAAATTTCAAACACTTAATGTAATGACCTAAAATGATAGTTGTCCTAATTGAAGCAAGATTTAATTGATAGGGAAGCCAGCCTTTCTTTACAATTAAAAAAAATCAGTTTAAAAAAACCATAAAAACATAAACAAGTCCCTCCCTCAATCTTAGAACATTGCATATGGGATACATTTTGAGCATATAATAGAATGAGATTGATTTTCACAGTGGCAGTGTTCTCTGGGAGTTCAGCAAAGTGTGCTGCTCAGGCCGGGCATCCTAGGGACACTTTATGAGATGTTCCCAGGAGTGATGGTCACTGACGGACCTCCAAAGCTTTCAGAATGCTCCTGCTGTGAGACTCTACTCTTTCTCTGTTTGATGAACATTTTAATCACAGTGTGTGCGTGTATGTGTGTGTGTGTGTGTGTGTGTGTGTGTGTATGTGTGTGTGTGGTGTGTGTGTGTGTTTGGGGCATGTATTTGTGGGGAGTGTGTGCATGGACACAAGTGTACATGGAGGTCAGAGGGTAACTTGCAGTCTCTTCCACTATGTGGGTCCCAGGGACTGAACTCAGGTCATCAGCCTTGGTAACGAGTTGCTTTACCCAGTAAGCCGCACCACCAGCTCTTCCACGTTTCTTTTACACCATTCTCTCTCTTAGTGTCTTCTTTTCCTCAAAGGACTCCGACTCCAGGTTGCCGCATTTTACTTTCCAGTGTTCTTGACTCCAGGACAGGAGCATCAGACCTGGCCTTACCTGTTTGACCATATTATAAGCATGCTCCCTTTCAAAAGCCTTAGATAAATAAGCCATGCTAAAGGCTACTGAGTGGCACTAACCAGCCACCTCTAACTCCCTGGAATGGCCAACCTCTGGCATCCCTTTTGTTTGAGGTAGCTATACAGTTTCTAATCCTGAAGCCTCAAGACTCATGGGTATAGAGCTGTCTTGCTTCAGGTGCTAAGGGAAGTTGACTTGAGTGTACTTTTATTTGCCTAGGAAGAAAGCAATGAGAAATCTATATGCCAGCGTATTAAAAGTGTGAATGGGGTCAACCGAGGGCTTAAATGGAGTTAGCAATCAGTGGTGCACAGGCTAACACTTGTTTTTCTTTCCTAGCAGCTGAACATGGGTAAAGAGTTAAAGAAGGTAACATTTTGATGACTTTGGTATAAGAGCCATGTAGGGTATCCCATTTGCCCCAGATTTTGATCTAGTCCAGTTCTTCTTAAAAAGAGTCCTCTCTATGAGAGTGGCTGTGGGACAAGGGCCAAGGGAAGCAGGTGAAAACAGTGAAAACAGATAAGGTTAGTGTGGAAAAGAGAAGTTCTGGAGCATGCTGGGAGGATTGGGGCGCATAGGCTAAATCCAAGTGTATCCAGTTGTCTATGTATACCTTGGGTCTGTCTTTAGAATCAGCTGGTGTCTGCCATTATCATTTCCCTGACCCTTAAGAGTAAAGGCTGGAGGAGCTCACTCCAATTCCTTATGCTCCCCAGGAATGCCTTTGTTTTTAGCATTCCTCCATATTGTGCATTTCTGCAGCATTCATTATCCAGAGTGTCCAAGGGGAAGCCTCAGAACTGCATAGAAGGTTTAGCAGGGGAACTGGATCCCACTTATAGCTCAGAACAGAGGGTCTATGTACCATGGCTGGGATTATTCCATGTTCTTAGGACTAAAAGTAAGGCTGTGATCTGCAGCTGATATCAAGGAGAGATCATGACTTGGTTTTCCAGATGCCTGTGTAGTGTAACTTGGGGGATAAGAGTTTATTGATCTGGATGGTGATGGTGGCACACCTTTAACTCCAGAACTGGGAGGCAGAGGCAGAGGCAGGCACATCTCTAACTGAGGCCAGCCTGGTCCACAGAACAAGTTTCAGGCCACTCAGGGCTATAGAGAGAAAACAGAAAGACAGACAGACAGACAGACAGATTGATTTTATTTAGTGCTTGGATGAGCAGCATTGCTTTCCTCTGTGGGCATAAGGTTCCACTTTGGTGAAAGTGACAGATATGGATGGCCTTTTAGAGTTGTTAAAGGGACAGTAACAGCTTTTCACTATCTGCTAGCGTCACATATGTGATCTCCTAGCCACCCAATGAGTCCTGTAGTGAGATCCCACCTTACAAATAAAGGGATAGACTCTAAGGAGTGCCAGTGCCCAGTGTTACATGATAGACAAGTTACAAGAGCCAGAGATGCCCAGGCACAAGCCTTAACTATCAATCACACCACCCACAAGTGCGTGGAACACTCACTATGTTTTTTCATTAATTCCGGGGAATAAATTGACCTAGCAGCTCGGGTCACTGGTTGTAATTGTGACAAATTTACACACAGAGACTCTTTGTCTTTCAGAAGGCCTAGGGTATTGTTTAGCCTTGAAATTCTTTTTTGTTGTCATTCATTTGATTTTTTTTTTTTTTTGTGGTGCTAGGGTTTGAACCTAGAACCTTGTGCTTGGCAAGCATTCTCCTCCTGAGTTACATTCCTAGCCTTCTGTTGTTGTTGCTGCTGTTGTTGTTTTCTGTTTATTTTAGGATCTAAATTTAGCTGGGTAGGATCTTGTCCCAAAGTCCTACTTCCTTAATCTGCTATCTCCTAGAACATAGGATTCAGCTCCATTCTACTTCCTGGTACTCCTTAAATATTTAAACTATATATTTTATATTTTTCCTTTCTAAGTTTGCTATGCTTGTTCAAAACGCTCTTGGTGAGACTTAACCAGAGAAGACAGTCTCTGCTGGGTGTTTCTGAGACTTCCTTTGTCAATGCAATTGAATCTGAGTCTTTTTACCTTAGCCTCAGGCAGACTCCTCAGACATGGGCAAATGGCCACATTCTTCATCAAATACCACAAAAACAGTCTCTAGGCCACACACTGAAGTTCTTCTCCACTGAAACCTCTTAGTCAGGTCTGCACAGCTCAGATAAATCTCAGTAACAAAGCCTTCCATATTCCTACTAGGATGGCCATTAAGCCCCAGTTAAAGCATTCCACTGCTTTCCAAATCCCAAGTCTCCAAATCCACATTCTTCCAAACAAAAGCATGGCCAGGCCTATCACAGCAATACCCCACTCCCAGTACCAACTTCTGTCTTAGGGTTTTACTGCTGTGAACAGACACCATGACCAAGACAACTCTTATAAGGACAACATTTAATTGGGGCTGGCTTATAGGTTCAGAGGTTCAGTCCATTTTCATCAAGGTGGGAACATGGCAGCATCCAGGTAGGCACGGTGCAGGAGGAGCTGAAAGTTCTACATCTTCTTCTGAAGACTGCTAGCAAAATACTGACTCTCAGGCAGCAAGGATGGGGGGCTTAAAGTCCACAACCACAGTGACATACCCACTCCAACAAAGCCACACCTCCTAATAGTTCCATTCCCTGGGCCAAGCATATACAAACCATCACACACCAGGTGTGCGTTTGCGGAGACTAGAAAGGACAATTTGCCCAAGTCTGGGGAGAGTCATAATGTCTCAAAGTTAAGGGCTTTTTTTTTTTCTTACTAGGCTGGCTATGAAAGAGATAAGTCAAATAACAGCTGTCTCATCATAATAGCCTTGACGGAGGCAAGAGAGCATGCTGGCTGGCCTGCATGAAAGGAAGAAATAACACACTGGCTAGCCCAGTCATAGGGAGAAGTAACCCTCTGGCCAGCTGGGTCATAGGAAGAAGGCTTACTCCACCAAGGGCCTTACACAGAGCAGAGCATGATCTTCATCTTAAGGGGCCCTCACACTCCTCTTGCGTGGATGGATTTTCCTATACTTCCCTCTTCGGAGAGGCTGAAATGACTTTAAGATACTAAGACCTTTATCACATTATCCAGTGATACCATACTGGAGACAAACTGAGTGACAAATCAGCTTTGAAGGGTTTTGCTTCTGCTGCCAGGCATTCCCTTAATAAAGGAACTTTTCTATAGAGTTCCCATGACGGCAGATGGGGAAGGTGACTTCTACTTCTGGGTGTCCTTTGGTTGGCGTAGGTAGTAGGGATATAATTGGTGATCTTTTGTGATGTTAACAGTTTCTGCACCAGGGATCTTACTGGCTGCCTTCCCACAAAGCCAGCTCTATGTGGGAGTTTTTGGTTTTGTTTTTTTTTTTTTTACTCTATGTCTTAGAGGACAAAGGCTAAGGAGCTGCCATCCGAAGGCCCAGCCCCTTCTCCTGCACTTTTTGGTCGCTTGCTTCCACCTATTTTCCGAACTTGGAGCCTTCTTTACTTCTGTGCACGAACAGCCTAGTCCGGGTTCTCTCTGAGATAGGTTCTTCTACCGTTGCCCTAGTAACAGGATTATTAAGGCGAGTTTCAGCCCTGGAGTATGTGTTCCTGGTGAGGTAATGTCTGTCGCATCCAGCCTTTCTTTCCTTCTCACTCCCACTCCCTCACTTCAGTCCGTCTGTCCCTCACACTTAGCCTGCTGTCCTGTCCCATCCCTGGCCTAAGTGCCCATCCTCTCTGAGGGAGCTTTCTCAGGCTTGGGAATTCCTCTCCATCAAACTGGCTTCCAGAGCTCCTCAAAATTGCCCTAAACTATGACCCGCTGTGCAGCAGTGTTTCAGGCAGAGCAAGTCATTGCTGAAGGGGATGGTTAGGGTGTAGGGTCAATCAAAACTGTAAGGGAGAATCCTCGGGCCTAACAAGGCAATCAATACAGTGTCATGTTGAAGCATATAAATTTTATCCACGTAGTGTTTCTCAATGTTCAGCATCCCTATAGTTGGACGGCCTTAAAGTTTCTTAATATTCACTTTCCTCAAGTACAAAATTGAGTTAATGTTAGTGACTTCACCTGAGGTCCCCCCCACCCCCCCCCAGCTAAAGAAGCTCATCTTCCGGTGTTGGCTTAGGGTTGTAGAGTGAAGTGCCCTGCTGCTTGAGTATGAGGACCTGAGTTCAGAGCCTTAGGACCCATGGGGAAAGCTGGCAGGGACACACGTCTGTGACCTCAGCCTGAGAGAAAGTGGGTTGGGACCTGAACAGGCAGATCCTCCCATCTTTCAGGCTGTCTGGTTTAGGTGAGATGGTGAGTTCCAGATTTAGTGAGAGATCCTGCCTCAAAAAGTAAAGTGGAAACAGGGAGGAGGTTTAGTGGTCTTATCAGAAAGGGACTGAGAACCTCCAATCCCCTACACACCCAGAACCTCAGGAACACAGGCTGCTGGGACCAGTGGCTTCTCCCCTCTCCTCCTCACACAGCAGCCTACGGAAACTTGTAGAGTCAGGGAATCTGAGAGTGTCACCTTTCAATTCAGCAGAGCTGTGTCAGCAACCCGCTCCACCAGCACCTTTTGTTGTTTTTTATTTATTTCCTATTATTTAATTTTCATGCTTGCACATGAGCCTCATGGTGGACTTGCTTTTTTATCTTGTTTAGTTTTGTACATGTATTGCTTGGTTAGGTTTCAGGGTTATTTCTCCACCTCGTTTCCTGTAACTCAGTCTTCACTCTTCTCCTCGGCCACATCTTATATACCCTCTCTCTTATTCCTATCTTTTTCTTCTTTCATCCTTACCATATCTCCCCTTCTCTTTCTCTCTCTCTCTAGTTCTTTCTTTCTTTCTTTCTTTCTTTCTTTCTTTCTTCTTTCTTTCTTTCTTCTTTCTTTCTTTCTTTCTTTCTTCTTTCTTTCTTTCTGTCTTTCTTTCCTTCTTTCTTTCTTTCTTTCTTTCTTTCTTCTTTCTTTCTTTCTGTCTTTCTTTCCTTCTTTCTTTCTTTCTTTTTTTTTTTTTTTGTTTTTTGAGACAGGGTTTCTCTGTTTAGCCCTGGCTGTCCTAGAACTCACACTGTAGACCAGGCTGGCCTTGAACTCAGAAATCCACGTGCCTCTGCCTACCAAGTGCTGGGATTAAAGGCGTGCACCACCACTGCCTGGCTTTTCCCCTTTTCTTTTGATTGTAATCTTCCACAAATGTAACACACTCTAGAATCCGTGGACCCTAACAGTATCCCACTCTTCCCCTCCCAGCTGTTTTACCCACCTTATTTCTTTTCAAAACCCATCTAATACTTAACCTTTATCCCTCCCCACCTCACTTCCCTCCCCACTAATCTTATTTACTGAGATCTGAGTACTCCACATTTGGTTGTCTTTCAGTGGTTACTGAAGTTAAGGGAGGCAGTTATCTATCAACTACTCTAACATTTGCAGAGAGATGATAGCAAGCAGCTGCAATTACTCTCTCAGGTAATAGTCCACTCTGAAAATAATACAGAGCTTATGCCAGACCCGTTGAGCTCCTAGACCGAGGGATTATTCCCCCAGTTCTATGCCCATCCAAGTCCCATGTGAACATTGCAAATACTTCAGCTGAAGGAATATAGCTGATTAAAAAAAAAAAAAACCAACCAACAAAATAACACCAGATGCATAAATACCAACACAGTAACATAAGAAACACGAAAAAACAAGACAGCACAACTCTTCCAAAAATTATTAACCTTGAAAGAACGGCATCAACTGAGAGTCAGCTAGATGAAATCTCAGACAACTCGCCTTAGAGATTTTAAGTACGTGCAAAGACACAGACAGCTGAACAAGGTGATGGGTTATATGAAAGAGGGCTTTGACAAAAATAAAGAAACACTGAAGAAACACCACTCTGCAATGCCAGAAACAGAAAAGCACAGTACACCAGATGAGATGGCGAGTCTCATCTGCAGAGTGAAGGAGAGGACAGGACATCTGAGCTTGGAGATGAAGAGGAGGAACTGGACAACCCTGTAAGGACACAGATCAAGTAATAAGTCACCGGTGGGAACCTTGAGAGAAATTTGACACGCCCTGAAGAGACGTAGTGGAAGAATCTTTCTAAAGGAACAGAGAACATTTTTAAAGGTATCGTAACAAAAGATGTCTTCAGACTTAGGAAAAGAGGCGCCAATCCATATAGAAGACATTTAGGACACCACGCAGACAAACCAGAAAAGAATTTTGTAATATTCTAATTGGACACTAAATATACGGAACAAAGTACATTGAAACTGACAATGGGAAACATGAAGCTGTATGTAAAAGTGGTATCAGCAGAACACTGGATTATCCAACTGGAGCATTGGATGCTATAAGGACTTGGAATAATGCCTTTCAAGTTCTGAAAGATAACAACTGCCAGACTAGAGTACCATGCCCAGTAGAACTGTATGTCATAATGAAAAGAAAATTCCCATGATAAAAATAGACTAAAGAAATTTATGAGTACTAAGCTAGTTCTACGAAAATACTCAAAAGGAATCCTGCAGACCCAAGAGAAAAACAAACTCATCCATGAAGCCACAGGAAGGAATAAGCCATGCTAGAATGATAGAAGTGGGCGGGGGGACCCACACACAATAAAATGGGCAAAATGGCAGAAGTCAGTACACAACTTCAGTAATAACTTTGAATATTAACAATCTCAGTTTTCCCATTAAAAGATATAGGCTAGAAGATTATATAAAGAAATCAGCAATCATTCACTCGCTGCCTCCAAACAGTGAGCTACCATTAAGGACAGACACCATCTTAGAGTGATAGAACTGACAGTGACAAGCAATGGACCTAAGCAACAAGTGGGTTTCACTGTTCTAACAGCTGACAGACAGATGTCAAAACTAATGAGAGAAGAAAGTCACTCCATGTTGACTAAGGGAAAAAATTTACCAAGGGACATTATTAAGCATCTATGCCCCAAACTCAAATACTACTAGATCTAAAGTTATAGAATAACACCAGAGAAATGACAGTGGATGGCTTCAGTACTCCTACCAATGGATAGGTCATCCCAACCAAGAAATAAGTGGAAATATCTGAATTAAATTATGGATCAAACGAACTTAACCTACACTTACAGAATGTTCTATAGAAACACTGTAGAGTACAGGCTTCTTTTTCCCCCAGCAGCCCATGGACATTCTCTAAAGTAGATCAAATATTAAGACATGAAGCAAGACTTACCACATACAGAAAAATAGAAATAAGTCCTTGTATTCTATCTGGCCATAATGGGATAAGACTACAAACGACATGAGACACACATCCAGTCATGTATATTAAACAACATAGAGGTGAATGGTGAATGAATTCCTAAACTCACAAAGGGAATACAAACATTGTCCTAACATCAAGGGAAAATGAAACCAAAACACACCCAATCCTATGGGATACAATGGAAGCAATTCAAAGGGGAGCTGCTGTAACCCAGGGAGCTTACAAGAAGAAAGCAGAGATACATGGAGTGAGGTAGCAGATACACGGAGTGAGGTAGCACGGCTTTAATCCCAGGACTGGAGAGGTGGAAGCAGGTGGATCTCTTGAGTTTGAGGCTAGCCAGAGAGAGAGAGAGAGAGAGAGAGAGAGAGAGATCAAGTAACTTATTGATTTAAATTCCTGGAGAAGAGAAAGACAATCCCAAACTAGAAGTCAGAGAAAAGCTAAAGACCAGGGCAGATATTAACACACTGGGACTCAATGACCGGCTAAGAGTGATACCTCACACCTTTAAGAACAGCACTTGGAAGCAGTGAGTTTGAGTCCAGACTACAGCACAGGTGAAGATGTGGAGACGTGTGAACCCTTCTTAGTTACTAGTGGGAGTGTAAGCCGTTGTAGCCCCTGCAGAAGTTAGTGTGGAGGTTTCTCAAAAGGGTAGATTTAAAGCTACTGTATGACTAGACTCTTATCACTGCTGGGCATGTACTCAAAGGGTTCCTGTGGTGGTTTAAATATGCTTGGCCCATAGAGAGTGGCACTGTTGGGAGGCGTGGCCTTGCTGTCAGAAGTGTGTCACTGTGGGGGTGGGTTTTAAGACCCTCCTCTTAGCCATGTGGGAGATAGTCTTCTCCTGTTGGCCTTCGAAACAAGATGTAGAACTCTCAGCTCCTCCAGCGCCATGCCTGTCTGGACGCTGCCATGATGATAATGGACTGAAACTCAGAACCAGTAGGCCAACCACAATTAAATGTTGTCCTGTACTGAAGGAGCTGAAGGGGTTTGCAGCCCCATAGGAGGAACAACAATATGAACCAACCAGATCCCCCAGAGCTCCCAGAGACTAAACCACCAACCAAAGAGTGCACACGGAGGGGCCCATGGCTCCAGCCTCATATGTACCAGAGGATGGCTTTGTGGGACATCAATGGGAGAAGAGGCCCTTGGTCCTGTGAAGGCTCGATAGATGCCCCAGTGTAGAGAAATGCCAGGAGACGGAAGCAGGACTGGGTGGGTGGGTGGAGGAAACACCCTCATAGAAGCAGAGTGGCGGGGAATGATTTGTAGGTTTTCGGAGGGGAAACCAGGAAAGGGGATAACATTTGAAATGTAAATAAAGAAAATGTCTAATAAAAAATTTCAAGAAAAAAACATTGTCGGGCAGTGGTGATGCACGCCTTTAATCCCAGCACTTGAGAGGCAGAGGCAGGCGGATTTCTGAGTTCGAGGCCAACCTGGTCTAGAGAGTGAATTCCAGGATAGCCAGGACTACACAGAGAAACCCTGTCTTGAAAAACCAAAAAAAAAAAAAAAAAAAAAAAAAAAAAAAAAAAAAAAAAAAAAAAAAAAAAAAAAAAAAAAAAAAAGTTGTCCTTTATAAATTAAATTGTTTTGGTCATGGTGTCGGTTCACAGGAGTAAAACCCTAGCTACAAGTTTCATATCCTACAACAGAGATATGTGTATACTCATGTTTGTTGCTGTCTTTTTTGCAGAAGCTAAACGTAGAACCAGTCTGGATCTCTTTCAGCTGATGAATGGATAATAAAAATATGGTATATACACACAATAGAATTTTATTCAGTTGTAAAGAAAAATGAAATTATAGAGTTCACAGGAAAGTGGATGGAGTTGGAAAATACTAAGGGAGGTAACTGAGACAAAGACAAAGGCTATGTGTTCTCTCTCATATGTAGTTTCCAGCTGTGAATTTTTAGATTTTTTTTTTTTGTGTGTGTGTTTAACTTGGAGTGTCTATAAAAATCAGGAAGCCTGAAAGAGCCCATAAGAGGAGGAAGGGGAAATGGACTTAATGCAGGGAGCAGATAATATAATGCTTCTGATATGAAATAAAGGTGACTATGAAATTAGGGCTAGAAGTTTTAAGGAGAGTGAAGGCAGGGGGGTGGAGGAGAGGAGTGGATCAGGGAGAATTAACTAAGGACGTATGGGAAAACCATTGTGGTGTAAGCTAAATATAAAAGAAAGGTGTCTTTAAAAAAGGTTGATGGGGTACCCAGCATAAGTTGACAGTGCTGCTCCCAGAACACAGGTATTAAGCAAAAGCCTTAGCTCTGGGAGTGACAAGCTATTGGTCAGAGGCCCCAGCAGCACACAGGCAGTTGCTGCTGCTCTTGGTCAGGCATCACGACTGGATGATAAGACCCTGTTGCTGAATTCACCGCGTGCTTTGGTTGAAGGACAAAGAGAAATCTGTCTCAAGTTGTCTCAGACTCTCCTGTTGAGCTTTCATAGTGCTGGAGGGGCTACCCAGCCCTCTGACGGAAGAAAAGACATCAATGAGCGCCCCCTTGCTGGATGCCGAATGCTATGATACTGCTCTGCCAGGCAAGATGTGCCCATTGGTGCAAAAGTCATACTGCTGTTAGAGGTAACTAACTGCTTTGAGGCCTGGTGCAGAATAAGGAATTCGTGTGTAGTACTGCAAATCTGGTCAAAGGCCAGCTTCGGTCATGTGTCAAACTGCCCTCTAGATATTTATGCTTCTACCTACATATTTATTTCATGCTCAACCTTGGCCAGAGGAATTTCTCTGTACAGCAGTTAATACTGAGACTCATCGTTGCTGAGGGTGAGTGACTTCTGAGTCAGTAAATGAGGTACCTACAGAAGATGGACGGAATGAAGCACTCAAGAAATCAGCTCAGTTGTGACTATCTGCTCAAGAACTACACACAAATCAAGCTAGTCAAAATTCCAGCATGGAACATGTAAGAAGGACACATGCTCCACCATGTTCATAGCAGCCAGAACCTGGAAACAACCCAGATGTCCCTCAACAGAGGA